>NW_027443816.1:0-34626 GCF_048569485.1 Anomaloglossus baeobatrachus | reverse complement strand
GAACACATTTTTCTCCAAAACTATAACAGATGCAAGCTTGTCCTGTTTGGTGGAGATGATATTTAATAAAATAAGTAGAAATCCACTAAAAGTTTTGTTAGTTATCTTGCAATCCCGAGATAATCGTCTCCATGCTCCAAATTCCATTTTTAAAGCCATTTTTAAGGCATTTCGCGCATACATGAAATGAACACATTTTTCTCCAAAACTATAACAGATGCAAGCTTGTCCTGTTTGGTGGAGATGATATTTAATAAAATAAGTAGAAATCCACTAAAAGTTTTGTTTGGTTATCTTGCAATCCCGAGATAATCGTCTCCATGCTCCAAATCCATTTTAAAGCCATTTTTAAGGCATTTCGCGCATACATGAAATGAACACATTTTTCTCCAAAACTATAACAGATGCAAGCTTGTCCTGTTTGGTGGAGATGATATTTAATAAAATAAGTAGAAATCCACTAAAAGTTTTGTTTGGTTATCTTGCAATCCCGAGATAATCGTCTCCATGCTCCAAATCCATTTTAAAGCCATTTTTAAGGCATTTCGCGCATACATGAAATGAACACATTTTTCTCCAAAACTATAACAGATGCAAGCTTGTCCTGTTTGGTGGAGATGATATTTAATAAAATAAGTAGAAATCCACTAAAAGTTTTGTTTGGTTATCTTGCAATCCCGAGATAATCGTCTCCATGCTCCAAATATTTTAAAGCCATTTTTAAGGCATTTCGCGCATACATGAAATGAACACATTTTTCTCCAAAACTATAACAGATGCAAGCTTGTCCTGTTTGGTGGAGATGATATTTAATAAAATAAGTAGAAATCCACTAAAAGTTTTGTTTGGTTATCTTGCAATCCCGAGATAATCGTCTCCATGCTCCAAATCCATTTTAAAGCCATTTTTAAGGCATTTCGCGCATACATGAAATGAACACATTTTTCTCCAAAACTATAACAGATGCAAGCTTGTCCTGTTTGGTGGAGATGATATTTAATAAAATAAGTAGAAATCCACTAAAAGTTTTGTTTAGTTATCTTGCAATCTCGAGATAATCGTCTCCATGCTCCAAATCCATTTTAAAAGCCATTTTTAAGGCATTTCGCGCATACATGAAATGAACACATTTTTCTCCAAAACTATAACAGATGCAAGCTTGTCCTGTTTGGTGGAGATGATATTTAATAAAATAAGTAGAAATCCACTAAAAGTTTTGTTTGGTTATCTTGCAATCCCGAGATAATCGTCTCCATGCTCCAAATCCATTTTAAAGCCATTTTTAAGGCATTTCGCGCATACATGAAATGAACACATTTTTCTCCAAAACTATAACAGATGCAAGCTTGTCCTGTTTGGTGGAGATGATATTTAATAAAATAAGTAGAAATCCACTAAAAGTTTTGTTTGGTTATCTTGCAATCCCGAGATAATCGTCTCCATGCTCCAAATCCATTTTAAAGCCATTTTTAAGGCATTTCGCGCATACATGAAATGAACACATTTTTCTCCAAAACTATAACAGATGCAAGCTTGTCCTGTTTGGTGGAGATGATATTTAATAAAATAAGTAGAAATCCACTAAAAGTTTTGTTTGGTTATCTTGCAATCCCGAGATAATCGTCTCCATGCTCCAAATCCATTTTAAAGCCATTTTTAAGGCATTTCGCGCATACATGAAATGAACACATTTTTCTCCAAAACTATAACAGATGCAAGCTTGTCCTGTTTGGTGGAGATGATATTTAATAAAATAAGTAGAAATCCACTAAAAGTTTTGTTTGGTTATCTTGCAATCCCGAGATAATCGTCTCCATGCTCCAAATCCATTTTAAAGCCATTTTTAAGGCATTTCGCGCATACATGAAATGAACACATTTTTCTCCAAAACTATAACAGATGCAAGCTTGTCCTGTTTGGTGGAGATGATATTTAATAAAATAAGTAGAAATCCACTAAAAGTTTGTTTGGTTATCTTGCAATCCCGAGATAATCGTCTCCATGCTCCAAATCCATTTTAAAGCCATTTTTAAGGCATTTCGCGCATACATGAAATGAACACATTTTTCTCCAAAACTATAACAGATGCAAGCTTGTCCTGTTTGGTGGAGATGATATTTAATAAAATAAGTAGAAATCCACTAAAAGTTTTGTTTGGTTATCTTGCAATCCCGAGATAATCGTCTCCATGCTCCAAATCCATTTTAAAGCCATTTTTAAGGCATTTCGCGCATACATGAAATGAACACATTTTTCTCCAAAACTATAACAGATGCAAGCTTGTCCTGTTTGGTGGAGATGATATTTAATAAAATAAGTAGAAATCCACTAAAAGTTTTGTTTGGTTATCTTGCAATCCCGAGATAATCGTCTCCATGCTCCAAATCCATTTTAAAGCCATTTTTAAGGCATTTCGCGCATACATGAAATGAACACATTTTTCTCCAAAACTATAACAGATGCAAGCTTGTCCTGTTTGGTGGAGATGATATTTAATAAAATAAGTAGAAATCCACTAAAAGTTTTGTTTGGTTATCTTGCAATCCCGAGATAATCGTCTCCATGCTCCAAATCCATTTTAAAGCCATTTTTAAGGCATTTCGCGCATACATGAAATGAACACATTTTTCTCCAAAACTATAACAGATGCAAGCTTGTCCTGTTTGGTGGAGATGATATTTAATAAAATAAGTAGAAATCCACTAAAAGTTTTGTTTGGTTATCTTGCAATCCCGAGATAATCGTCTCCATGCTCCAAATCCATTTTAAAGCCATTTTTAAGGCATTTCGCGCATACATGAAATGAACACATTTTTCTCCAAAACTATAACAGATGCAAGCTTGTCCTGTTTGGTGGAGATGATATTTAATAAAATAAGTAGAAATCCACTAAAAGTTTTGTTTGGTTATCTTGCAATCCCGAGATAATCGTCTCCATGCTCCAAATCCATTTTAAAGCCATTTTTAAGGCATTTCGCGCATACATGAAATGAACACATTTTTCTCCAAAACTATAACAGATGCAAGCTTGTCCTGTTTGGTGGAGATGATATTTAATAAAATAAGTAGAAATCCACTAAAAGTTTTGTTTGGTTATCTTGCAATCCCGAGATAATCGTCTCCATGCTCCAAATCCATTTTAAAGCCATTTTTAAGGCATTTCGCGCATACATGAAATGAACACATTTTTCTCCAAAACTATAACAGATGCAAGCTTGTCCTGTTTGGTGGAGATGATATTTAATAAAATAAGTAGAAATCCACTAAAAGTTTTGTTTGGTTATCTTGCAATCCCGAGATAATCGTCTCCATGCTCCAAATCCATTTTAAAGCCATTTTTAAGGCATTTCGCGCATACATGAAATGAACACATTTTTCTCCAAAACTATAACAGATGCAAGCTTGTCCTGTTTGGTGGAGATGATATTTAATAAAATAAGTAGAAATCCACTAAAAGTTTTGTTTGGTTATCTTGCAATCCCGAGATAATCGTCTCCATGCTCCAAATCCATTTTAAAGCCATTTTTAAGGCATTTCGCGCATACATGAAATGAACACATTTTTCTCCAAAACTATAACAGATGCAAGCTTGTCCTGTTTGGTGGAGATGATATTTAATAAAATAAGTAGAAATCCACTAAAAGTTTTGTTTGGTTATCTTGCAATCCCGAGATAATCGTCTCCATGCTCCAAATCCATTTTAAAGCCATTTTTAAGGCATTTCGCGCATACATGAAATGAACACATTTTTCTCCAAAACTATAACAGATGCAAGCTTGTCCTGTTTGGTGGAGATGATATTTAATAAAATAAGTAGAAATCCACTAAAAGTTTTGTTTGGTTATCTTGCAATCCCGAGATAATCGTCTCCATGCTCCAAATCCATTTTAAAGCCATTTTTAAGGCATTTCGCGCATACATGAAATGAACACATTTTTCTCCAAAACTATAACAGATGCAAGCTTGTCCTGTTTGGTGGAGATGATATTTAATAAAATAAGTAGAAATCCACTAAAAGTTTTGTTTGGTTATCTTGCAATCCCGAGATAATCGTCTCCATGCTCCAAATCCATTTTAAAGCCATTTTTAAGGCATTTCGCGCATACATGAAATGAACACATTTTTCTCCAAAACTATAACAGATGCAAGCTTGTCCTGTTTGGTGGAGATGATATTTAATAAAATAAGTAGAAATCCACTAAAAGTTTTGTTTGGTTATCTTGCAATCCCGAGATAATCGTCTCCATGCTCCAAATCCATTTTAAAGCCATTTTTAAGGCATTTTGCGCATACATGAAATGAACACATTTTTCTCCAAAACTATAACAGATGCAAGCTTGTCCTGTTTGGTGGAGATGATATTTAATAAATTAAGTAGAAATCCACTAAAAGTTTTGTTTTGGTTATCTTGCAATCCCTAGATAATCGTCTCCATGCTCCAAATCCATTTTAAAGCCATTTTTAAGGCATTTCGCGCATACATGAAATGAACACATTTTTCTCCAAAACTATAACAGATGCAAGCTTGTCCTGTTTGGTGGAGATGATATTTAATAAAATAAGTAGAAATCCACTAAAAGTTTTGTTTGGTTATCTTGCAATCCCGAGATAATCGTCTCCATGCTCCAAATCCATTTTAAAGCCATTTTTAAGGCATTTCGCGCATACATGAAATGAACACATTTTTCTCCAAAACTATAACAGATGCAAGCTTGTCCTGTTTGGTGGAGATGATATTTAATAAAATAAGTAGAAATCCACTAAAAGTTTTGTTTGGTTATCTTGCAATCCCGAGATAATCGTCTCCATGCTCCAAATCCATTTTAAAGCCATTTTTAAGGCATTTCGCGCATACATGAAATGAACACATTTTTCTCCAAAACTATAACAGATGCAAGCTTGTCCTGTTTGGTGGAGATGATATTTAATAAAATAAGTAGAAATCCACTAAAAGTTTTGTTTGGTTATCTTGCAATCCCGAGATAATCGTCTCCATGCTCCAAATCCATTTTAAAGCCATTTTTAAGGCATTTCGCGCATACATGAAATGAACACATTTTTCTCCAAAACTATAACAGATGCAAGCTTGTCCTGTTTGGTGGAGATGATATTTAATAAAATAAGTAGAAATCCACTAAAAGTTTTGTTTGGTTATCTTGCAATCCCGAGATAATCGTCTCCATGCTCCAAATCCATTTTAAAGCCATTTTTAAGGCATTTCGCGCATACATGAAATGAACACATTTTTCTCCAAAACTATAACAGATGCAAGCTTGTCCTGTTTGGTGGAGATGATATTTAATAAAATAAGTAGAAATCCACTAAAAGTTTTGTTTGGTTATCTTGCAATCCCGAGATAATCGTCTCCATGCTCCAAATCCATTTTAAAGCCATTTTTAAGGCATTTCGCGCATACATGAAATGAACACATTTTTCTCCAAAACTATAACAGATGCAAGCTTGTCCTGTTTGGTGGAGATGATATTTAATAAAATAAGTAGAAATCCACTAAAAGTTTTGTTTGGTTATCTTGCAATCCCGAGATAATCGTCTCCATGCTCCAAATCCATTTTAAAGCCATTTTTAAGGCATTTTGCGCATACATGAAATGAACACATTTTTCTCCAAAACTATAACAGATGCAAGCTTGTCCTGTTTGGTGGAGATGATATTTAATAAAATAAGTAGAAATCCACTAAAAGTTTTGTTTGGTTATCTTGCAATCCCTAGATAATCGTCTCCATGCTCCAAATCCATTTTAAAGCCATTTTTAAGGCATTTCGCGCATACATGAAATGAACACATTTTTCTCCAAAACTATAACAGATGCAAGCTTGTCCTGTTTGGTGGAGATGATATTTAATAAAATAAGTAGAAATCCACTAAAAGTTTTGTTTGGTTATCTTGCAATCCCGAGATAATCGTCTCCATGCTCCAAATCCATTTTAAAGCCATTTTTAAGGCATTTCGCGCATACATGAAATGAACACATTTTTCTCCAAAACTATAACAGATGCAAGCTTGTCCTGTTTGGTGGAGATGATATTTAATAAAATAAGTAGAAATCCACTAAAAGTTTTGTTTGGTTATCTTGCAATCCCGAGATAATCGTCTCCATGCTCCAAATCCATTTTAAAGCCATTTTTAAGGCATTTCGCGCATACATGAAATGAACACATTTTTCTCCAAAACTATAACAGATGCAAGCTTGTCCTGTTTAGGTGGAGATGATATTTAATAAAATAAGTAGAAATCCACTAAAAGTTTTGTTTGGTTATCTTGCAATCCCGAGATAATCGTCTCCATGCTCCAAATCCATTTTAAAGCCATTTTTAAGGCATTTCGCGCATACATGAAATGAACACATTTTTCTCCAAAACTATAACAGATGCAAGCTTGTCCTGTTTGGTGGAGATGATATTTAATAAAATAAGTAGAAATCCACTAAAAGTTTTGTTTGGTTATCTTGCAATCCCGAGATAATCGTCTCCATGCTCCAAATCCATTTTAAAGCCATTTTTAAGGCATTTCGCGCATACATGAAATGAACACATTTTTCTCCAAAACTATAACAGATGCAAGCTTGTCCTGTTTGGTGGAGATGATATTTAATAAAATAAGTAGAAATCCACTAAAAGTTTTGTTTGGTTATCTTGCAATCCCGAGATAATCGTCTCCATGCTCCAAATCCATTTTAAAGCCATTTTTAAGGCATTTCGCGCATACATGAAATGAACACATTTTTCTCCAAAACTATAACAGATGCAAGCTTGTCCTGTTTGGTGGAGATGATATTTAATAAAATAAGTAGAAATCCACTAAAAGTTTTGTTTGGTTATCTTGCAATCCCGAGATAATCGTCTCCATGCTCCAAATCTATTTTAAAGCCATTTTTAAGGCATTTCGCGCATACATGAAATGAACACATTTTTCTCCAAAACTATAACAGATGCAAGCTTGTCCTGTTTGGTGGAGATGATATTTAATAAAATAAGTAGAAATCCACTAAAAGTTTTGTTTGGTTATCTTGCAATCCCGAGATAATCGTCTCCATGCTCCAAATCCATTTTAAAGCCATTTTTAAGGCATTTCGCGCATACATGAAATGAACACATTTTTCTCCAAAACTATAACAGATGCAAGCTTGTCCTGTTTGGTGGAGATGATATTTAATAAAATAAGTAGAAATCCACTAAAAGTTTTGTTTGGTTATCTTGCAATCCCGAGATAATCGTCTCCATGCTCCAAATCCATTTTAAAGCCATTTTTAAGGCATTTCGCGCATACATGAAATGAACACATTTTTCTCCAAAACTATAACAGATGCAAGCTTGTCCTGTTTGGTGGAGATGATATTTAATAAAATAAGTAGAAATCCACTAAAAGTTTTGTTTGGTTATCTTGCAATCCCGAGATAATCGTCTCCATGCTCCAAATCCATTTTAAAGCCATTTTTAAGGCATTTCGCGCATACATGAAATGAACACATTTTTCTCCAAAACTATAACAGATGCAAGCTTGTCCTGTTTGGTGGAGATGATATTTAATAAAATAAGTAGAAATCCACTAAAAGTTTTGTTTGGTTATCTTGCAATCCCGAGATAATCGTCTCCATGCTCCAAATCCATATTAAAGCCATTTTTAAGGCATTTCGCGCATACATGAAATGAACACATTTTTCTCCAAAACTATACCAGATGCAAGCTTGTCCTCTTTGGTGGAGATGATATTTAATAAAATAAGTAGAAATCCACTAAAAGTTTTGTTTGGTTATCTTGCAATCCCGAGATAATCGTCTCCATGCTCCAAATCCATTTTAAAGCCATTTTTAAGGCATTTCGCGCATACATGAAATGAACACATTTTTCTCCAAAACTATAACAGATGCAAGCTTGTCCTGTTTGGTGGAGATTATATTTAATAAAATAAGTAGAAATCCACTAAAAGTTTTGTTTGGTTATCTTGCAATCCCGAGATAATCGTCTCCATGCTCCAAATCCATTTTAAAGCCATTTTTAAGGCATTTCGCGCATACATGAAATGAACACATTTTTCTCCAAAACTATAACAGATGCAAGCTTGTCCTGTTTGGTGGAGATGATATTTAATAAAATAAGTAGAAATCCACTAAAAGTTTTGTTTGGTTATCTTGCAATCCCGAGATAATCGTCTCCATGCTCCAAATCCATTTTAAAGCCATTTTTAAGGCATTTCGCGCATACATGAAATGAACACATTTTTCTCCAAAACTATAACAGATGCAAGCTTGTCCTGTTTGGTGGAGATGATATTTAATAAAATAAGTAGAAATCCACTAAAAGTTTTGTTTGGTTATCTTGCAATCCCGAGATAATCGTCTCCATGCTCCAAATCCATTTTAAAGCCATTTTTAAGGCATTTCGCGCATACATGAAATGAACACATTTTTCTCCAAAACTATAACAGATGCAAGCTTGTCCTGTTTGGTGGAGATGATATTTAATAAAATAAGTAGAAATCCACTAAAAGTTTTGTTTGGTTATCTTGCAATCCCGAGATAATCGTCTCCATGCTCCAAATCCATTTTAAAGCCATTTTTAAGGCATTTCGCGCATACATGAAATGAACACATTTTTCTCCAAAACTATAACAGATGCAAGCTTGTCCTGTTTGGTGGAGATGATATTTAATAAAATAAGTAGAAATCCACTAAAAGTTTTGTTTGGTTATCTTGCAATCCCGAGATAATCGTCTCCATGCTCCAAATCCATTTTAAAGCCATTTTTAAGGCATTTCGCGCATACATGAAATGAACACATTTTTCTCCAAAACTATAACAGATGCAAGCTTGTCCTGTTTGGTGGAGATGATATTTAATAAAATAAGTAGAAATCCACTAAAAGTTTTGTTTGGTTATCTTGCAATCCCGAGATAATCGTCTCCATGCTCCAAATCCATTTTAAAGCCATTTTTAAGGCATTTCGCGCATACATGAAATGAACACATTTTTCTCCAAAACTATAACAGATGCAAGCTTGTCCTGTTTGGTGGAGATGATATTTAATAAAATAAGTAGAAATCCACTAAAAGTTTTGTTTGGTTATCTTGCAATCCCGAGATAATCGTCTCCATGCTCCAAATCCATTTTAAAGCCATTTTTAAGGCATTTCGCGCATACATGAAATGAACACATTTTTCTCCAAAACTATAACAGATGCAAGCTTGTCCTGTTTGGTGGAGATGATATTTAATAAAATAAGTAGAAATCCAATAAAAGTTTTGTTTGGTTATCTTGCAATCCCGAGATAATCGTCTCCATGCTCCAAATCCATTTTAAAGCCATTTTTAAGGCATTTCGCGCATACATGAAATGAACACATTTTTCTCCAAAACTATAACAGATGCAAGCTTGTCCTGTTTGGTGGAGATGATATTTAATAAAATAAGTAGAAATCCACTAAAAGTTTTGTTTGGTTATCTTGCAATCCCGAGATAATCGTCTCCATGCTCCAAATCCATTTTAAAGCCATTTTTAAGGCATTTCGCGCATACATGAAATGAACACATTTTTCTCCAAAACTATAACAGATGCAAGCTTGTCCTGTTTGGTGGAGATGATATTTAATAAAATAAGTAGAAATCCACTAAAAGTTTTGTTTGGTTATCTTGCAATCCCGAGATAATCGTCTCCATGCTCCAAATCCATTTTAAAGCCATTTTTAAGGCATTTCGCGCATACATGAAATGAACACATTTTTCTCCAAAACTATAACAGATGCAAGCTTGTCCTGTTTGGTGGAGATGATATTTAATAAAATAAGTAGAAATCCACTAAAAGTTTTGTTTGGTTATCTTGCAATCCCGAGATAATCGTCTTCATGCTCCAAATCCATTTTAAAGCCATTTTTAAGGCATTTCGCGCATACATGAAATGAACACATTTTTCTCCAAAACTATAACAGATGCAAGCTTGTCCTGTTTGGTGGAGATGATATTTAATAAAATAAGTAGAAATCCACTAAAAGTTTTGTTTGGTTATCTTGCAATCCCGAGATAATCGTCTCCATGCTCCAAATCCATTTTAAAGCCATTTTTAAGGCATTTCGCGCATACATGAAATGAACACATTTTTCTCCAAAACTATAACAGATGCAAGCTTGTCCTGTTTGGTGGAGATGATATTTAATAAAATAAGTAGAAATCCACTAAAAGTTTTGTTTGGTTATCTTGCAATCCCGAGATAATCGTCTCCATGCTCCAAATCCATTTTAAAGCCATTTTTAAGGCATTTCGCGCATACATGAAATGAACACATTTTTCTCCAAAACTATAACAGATGCAAGCTTGTCCTGTTTGGTGGAGATGATATTTAATAAAATAAGTAGAAATCCACTAAAAGTTTTGTTTGGTTATCTTGCAATCCCGAGATAATCGTCTCCATGCTCCAAATCCATTTTAAAGCCATTTTTAAGGCATTTCGCGCATACATGAAATGAACACATTTTTCTCCAAAACTATAACAGATGCAAGCTTGTCCTGTTTGGTGGAGATGATATTTAATAAAATAAGTAGAAATCCACTAAAAGTTTTGTTTGGTTATCTTGCAATCCCGAGATAATCGTCTTCATGCTCCAAATCCATTTTAAAGCCATTTTTAAGGCATTTCGCGCATACATGAAATGAACACATTTTTCTCCAAAACTATAACAGATGCAAGCTTGTCCTGTTTGGTGGAGATGATATTTAATAAAATAAGTAGAAATCCACTAAAAGTTTTGTTTGGTTATCTTGCAATCCCGAGATAATCGTCTCCATGCTCCAAATCCATTTTAAAGCCATTTTTAAGGCATTTCGCGCATACATGAAATGAACACATTTTTCTCCAAAACTATAACAGATGCAAGCTTGTCCTGTTTGGTGGAGATGATATTTAATAAAATAAGTAGAAATCCACTAAAAGTTTTGTTTGGTTATCTTGCAATCCCGAGATAATCGTCTCCATGCTCCAAATCCATTTTAAAGCCATTTTTAAGGCATTTCGCGCATACATGAAATGAACACATTTTTCTCCAAAACTATAACAGATGCAAGCTTGTCCTGTTTGGTGGAGATGATATTTAATAAAATAAGTAGAAATCCACTAAAAGTTTTGTTTGGTTATCTTGCAATCCCGAGATAATCGTCTCCATGCTCCAAATCCATTTTAAAGCCATTTTTAAGGCATTTCGCGCATACATGAAATGAACACATTTTTCTCCAAAACTATAACAGATGCAAGCTTGTCCTGTTTGGTGGAGATGATATTTAATAAAATAAGTAGAAATCCAATAAAAGTTTTGTTTGGTTATCTTGCAATCCCGAGATAATCGTCTCCATGCTCCAAATCCATTTTAAAGCCATTTTTAAGGCATTTCGCGCATACATGAAATGAACACATTTTTCTCCAAAACTATAACAGATGCAAGCTTGTCCTGTTTGGTGGAGATGATATTTAATAAAATAAGTAGAAATCCACTAAAAGTTTTGTTTGGTTATCTTGCAATCCCGAGATAATCGTCTCCATGCTCCAAATCCATTTTAAAGCCATTTTTAAGGCATTTCGCGCATACATGAAATGAACACATTTTTCTCCAAAACTATAACAGATGCAAGCTTGTCCTGTTTGGTGGAGATGATATTTAATAAAATAAGTAGAAATCCACTAAAAGTTTTGTTTGGTTATCTTGCAATCCCGAGATAATCGTCTCCATGCTCCAAATCCATTTTAAAGCCATTTTTAAGGCATTTCGCGCATACATGAAATGAACACATTTTTCTCCAAAACTATAACAGATGCAAGCTTGTCCTGTTTGGTGGAGATAATATTTAATAAAATAAGTAGAAATCCACTAAAAGTTTTGTTTGGTTATCTTGCAATCCCGAGATAATCGTCTCCATGCTCCAAATCCATTTTAAAGCCATTTTTAAGGCATTTCGCGCATACATGAAATGAACACATTTTTCTCCAAAACTATAACAGATGCAAGCTTGTCCTGTTTGGTGGAGATGATATTTAATAAAATAAGTAGAAATCCACTAAAAGTTTTGTTTGGTTATCTTGCAATCCCGAGATAATCGTCTCCATGCTCCAAATCCATTTTAAAGCCATTTTTAAGGCATTTCGCGCATACATGAAATGAACACATTTTTCTCCAAAACTATAACAGATGCAAGCTTGTCCTGTTTGGTGGAGATGATATTTAATAAAATAAGTAGAAATCCACTAAAAGTTTTGTTTGGTTATCTTGCAATCCCGAGATAATCGTCTCCATGCTCCAAATCCATTTTAAAGCCATTTTTAAGGCATTTCGCGCATACATGAAATGAACACATTTTTCTCCAAAACTATAACAGATGCAAGCTTGTCCTGTTTGGTGGAGATGATATTTAATAAAATAAGTAGAAATCCACTAAAAGTTTTGTTTGGTTATCTTGCAATCCCGAGATAATCGTCTCCATGCTCCAAATCCATTTTAAAGCCATTTTTAAGGCATTTCGCGCATACATGAAATGAACACATTTTTCTCCAAAACTATAACAGATGCAAGCTTGTCCTGTTTGGTGGAGATGATATTTAATAAAATAAGTAGAAATCCACTAAAAGTTTTGTTTGGTTATCTTGCAATCCCGAGATAATCGTCTCCATGCTCCAAATCTAGTGATGAGCGAGTACTAAAAAGCTCGGGTGCTCGAAGCTCGGGCCGAGCCTCCCAAGATACTCGTGTACTCGGCCCGAGCAACGAGCCCAATGTTATCCTATGGGAGACCCGAGTATTTTTGTGAAATGACCTCCCGGCAGCATGGAGAAACCCTAAAAATGTCACAAAAGTCTCAGAAGAGTGCTCAAATGACATGGCAACAGCATGGGGAAGACCCCTTGAAGAATTTATCACTCAAAAGTCACAGCTGTGAACAATTTTGTCCGCGTTTTACGCCATTTTTACGGACTCACCAGAAAACCTTCCAAAATGACCCCAAAATGATTTTTCATGGCGGAAATGTTAAGGGCACATACCCAATAGTGAGATAGAGCTGGTGTATGTTACTTTTTGAGATCAATACATGAAAGATTTTACGTGAAAACATTGTGTGGCACTCCGATGTCCCTGAGAAGAGACGTACATGAAGGCCTCTTGAGTCTAATGTGCCCATTTTGAGGAAGTGAGTCTTTGTAGTATTTTCCTTTGCCAGGGCAGTCCTAAATTGTGAGGTTCACCAATGCCCCTGCATACAGACGTGCATGAGGGCCTCAAAACATTAAGTGTCCATTGTCAGGAAGTGGGTGTATTATAGTATAGCCCTTAGGCAGGGCAGCCAAAAATTGGGAGGCTCCACATTGTCCCTGGGTAGAGACGTGCATGAGGGCCTCAAAACATTAAGTGTCCATTTTAAGGAAGTGGGTGTATTTCAGTATAGCCCTTAGGCAGGGCAGCCAAAAATTGGGAGGCTCCACATTGTCCCTGGGTAGAGACGTGCATGATGGCCTTTAAACCTGAAGTGCCCATTGTAAGGAAGTGGGTCTATTTCAGTATAGCCCTTTGCCAGGGCAGCCAAAAATTGGGAGGCTCCACATTGTCCCTGGGTAGAGACGTGCATGAGGGCCTCAAAACATTAAGTGTCCATTGTCAGGAAGTGGGTGTATTATAGTATAGCCCTTAGGCAGGGCAGCCAAAAATTGGGAGGCTCCACATTGTCCCTGGGTAGAGACGTGCATGAGGGCCTCAAAACATTAAGTGTCCATTTTAAGGAAGTGGGTGTATTTCAGTATAGCCCTTAGGCAGGGCAGCCAAAAATTGGGAGGCTCCACATTGTCCCTGGGTAGAGACGTGCATGATGGCCTTTAAACCTGAAGTGCCCATTGTAAGGAAGTGGGTCTATTTCAGTATAGCCCTTTGCCAGGGCAGCCAAAAATTGGGAGGCTCCACATTGTCCCTGGGTAGAGACGTGCATGAGGGCCTCAAAACATTAAGTGTCCATTGTCAGGAAGTGGGTGTATTATAGTATAGCCCTTAGGCAGGGCAGCCAAAAATTGGGAGGCTCCACATTGTCCCTGGGTAGAGACGTGCATGATGGCCTTTAAACCTGAAGTGCCCATTGTAAGGAAGTGGGTCTATTTCAGTATAGCCCTTTGCCAGGGCAGCCAAAAATTGGGAGGCTCCACATTGTCCCTGGGTAGAGACGTGCATGAGGGCCTCAAAACATTAAGTGTCCATTTTAAGGAAGTGGGTGTATTTCAGTATAGCCCTTAGGCAGGGCAGCCAAAAATTGGGAGGCTCCACATTGTCCCTGGATAGAGACGTGCATGATGGCCTTTAAACCTGAAGTGCCCATTGTAAGGAAGTGGGTCTATTTCAGTATAGCCCTTTGCCAGGGCAGCCAAAAATTGGGAGGCTCCACATTGTCCCTGGGTAGAGACGTGCATGAGGGCCTCAAAACATTAAGTGTCCATTTTAAGGAAGTGGGTGTATTATAGTATAGCCCTTAGGCAGGGCAGCCAAAAATTGGGAGGCTACACGTTGTCCCTGGGTAGAGACGTGCATGAGGGCCTCAAAACATTGTTCCCATTGCAAAGGAGCGGGTCTCCTGTCGTTGTAATGTCCATTCTGCAAAGAATGGGCGAAAAAATTTACCACTGGGGGTATACCTGAAACAAAGACCTAACTATTGTAACGGTCATCATGATGGCGCATGAGGAGAAGGAGGAGCAGTCCAGCGATTATCCAAAGTCGAGAAGTGTACCCATGGGTGAGTGGAGGTACATGGCAAACTTTAAATTCCGCTCTCATTTGCTGGTGGTGTGGTGAAGTCTGGCCCAATCCAACCCTTGTTCATCTTTATCAGAGTCAGCCTGTCAGCATTTTCAGTTGACAGGCGGGTGCGTTTATCTGTAATGATTCCACCTGCGGCACTAAAAACACGCTCTGACAAAACGCTAGCAGCAGGGGCAGGCCAGGACTTCCAAGGCGTAGAGAGCCAATTCATGCCACGTGTCCAGCTTGGATACCCAATAATTGTAAGGCACAGAGGAATGTCGGAGTACAGTTGTTCGATCTGCAAGGTACTCCTTCAGCATCTGGGCAAACTTAGGATTTCTTGTGGCACTACCCCGCACCTCAGGGGCTGTGGTACGTGAGGGGCTGAGAAAACTGTCCCACATCTTAAAGACTGTTCCCCTACCTCTGGCGGATTGGACTTGTGCCTCTCTCGGCTGTACGCCTCGGTTGTCCACTGATTCCTGACCTATGCCGCTAGCGTTTTGTGAGGGGAATGCTTTGCCTACTTCCGTGAGTATGGCCTTCCGAAACTGCTGCATTTTGGTTGACCTCTCCTCCACGGGAATAAGAGACAAAAAGTTCTCCTTGTAGCGTGGGTCTAACAGTGTTACCAACCAGTAATGATTGTCGGCCAAGATGTTCTTAACGCGAGGGTCACGAGACAGGCAGCTTACCATAAAGTCAGCCATGTGCGCCAGACTCTTAACAGCCAGGACTTCAGTAGCCTGACCAACAAGATGACTGAACATGCTGTCCTCCTCCTCCTCCTCCTCCTCCTCCTCCTCATCTACCCTGTCCTCTGGCCAGCCACGCTGAATCGAGGATATGACTGGTGTGCATGTCATATCCTCAATTTGGCCGGAGAGTTGCTCCATGTCTTCATCCTCCTCCTCGTCATAGTCCTCCACTGCACGTTGTGATGAGACGAGGCTGGGCTGTGTGTTATCACCCACACCCACTACTGTTTCTTGCTGCAACTCATCGCGCTCCGCCTGCAATGCATCATGTTTGTTTTTCAGCAGGGACCGTTTTAGAAGGCAGAGTAGCGGTATGGTGACGCTAATAATGGCGTCATCACCACTCACCATCTTGGTGGAGTCCTCAAAGTTTTGGAGGATGGTACATAGGTCTGACATCCATCTCCACTCCTCAGGTGTTATGTGTGGAGTTTGACCCATTTCCCGACGGCTTAGGTGATGCAGGTACTCAACAACTGCCCTCTTCTGCTCACATATCCTGACCAACATGTGCAGAGTTGAATTCCAACGCGTGGGGACATCACACACCAGTCTGTGAGCCGGAAGATGCAAACGGCGCTGAAAGCCGGCAAGGCCGGCTGAAGCAGTAGGTGACTTTCGAAAATGTGCAGACAGGCGGCGAACTTTTACCAGCAGATCAGACAGCTCTGGGTATGACTTTATAAACCGCTGAACCACGAGGTTGAGCACATGGGCCACGCATGGAACATGTGTCAGCTGGCCTCGCCTCAAAGCCGCCACCAGGTTCCGGCCATTGTCACAAACGACCTTTCCTGGCTTTAGGTTCAGAGGTGTGAGCCAGTGATCTGCCTGCTGTTTCAGAGCTGTCCACAGCTCTTCTGCATTGTGGGGTTTGTCACCTATGCAGATTAGCTTCAGCACAGCCTGTTGCCGCTTCGCCGAGGCAGTGCTGCAGTGCTTCCAGCTTGTGACTGGTGTGGAGGGCACAGTGGATGAGGATGCGCAGGAGGAGGAGGAGGCTGAAGAGCATGACATTCCGGAGCTGTAGAGTGTGGGTGAAACACTGACTGAGGTAGGGCCTGCAAACCTTGGTGTGGGAAGGACGTGTTGCGTCCCTCGCTCAGACTGGGTCCCAGCTTCCACAATATTAACCCAGTGTGCCGTCAACGAGATGTAGCGGCCTTGCCCACAAGCACTTGTCCACGTGTCTGTGGTTAGGTGGACCTTGGGTGAAACAGCGTTGTTCAGGGCACGTGTGATGTTTTGTGACACGTGGTTATGCAACGCGGGGACGGCACACCGGGAGAAATAGTGGCGGCTGGGGACCGAGTAACGTGGGACAGCTGCCGCCATCAGGTCACGGAATGCTTCTGTCTCCACCAGCCTAAAAGGCAACATTTCCAGCGCAAGCAGTCGCGAAATGTTAGCATTTAGAACTGTGGCATGTGGGGTGTTGGCAGTGTATTTGCGCCTGCGTTCAAAGGTTTGCTGAATGGATAACTGAACGCTGCGCTGGGACAAGGACGTGCTTGATGATGGTGTTCTTTCTGCGTAGGCAACTGTAGGTGCAGGAGTGGAGGAGGCTTGTTCGCAGGCAGCATGGACAGAGGATTGGCTCGCATGCACAACCAGCGAAGACGTAGCAGTGACATCAGCAAGCACTGCTCCTCGACTCTGTTGTACTTCCCACAAAGTCGGGTGCTTGGCTGACATGTGCCTGATCATGCTGGTGGTGGTCAGGCTGCTAGTTTTGGTACCCCTGCTGATGCTGGCACGGCAGGTGTTGCAAATGGCCTTTTTTGAATCATCTGGATCCAACTTAAAAAACTGCCAGACTCGTGAAGACCTAACATTTGGACAGGCACCTTGTGTCGTCGTGTTGTTCCGGGGAACGGTTGCCTGACTTCTGCCTGGGGCCACCACCCTGCTTCTTACTGCCTGTTGTGATGCTACGCCTCCCTCCCCCTGTGCACTGCTGTCCTCGCTCTGCATATCCTCCTGCCAGGTTGGTCAGTTACTGGATCATCCACCACGTCGTCTTCCTCTTCCGCACCCTGCTCCTCCTCCTGACTTGCTGACAATTGTGTCTCATCATCGTCCACCACTTGTTGAGACACGTTGCCAACTTCGTGAGAACGTGGCTGCTCAAATATTTGGCCATCTGTACAGACGATCTCCTCATGACCCACTTCAATATGAGCTGGCGAGAGGCCAGAATGTGTGAATGGAAACGTGAACAGCTCTTCCGAGTGTCCAAGTGTGGGATCATTAATGTCCGAGGAGGACGTGTACTCAGCCTGGTGGTAGGAAGGAGGATCAGGTTCAGAAATGTGCGGTGCAGTATCACGGCTACTGACACTTGACCGTGTGGAAGACAGAGTGTTTGTGGTGGTGCCAATCTGACTGGAAGCATTATCCGCTATCCAACTAACAACCTGTTGACACTGGTCTTGGTTCAAGAGCGGTGTACTGCTGCGGTCCCCAAGAATTTGGGACAGGACGTGCGAGCGACTAGATGTGGCCCTTTGTTGTGGCGAAATTAGAGCTTGCCCACGACCTCGGCCTCTGCCTGCACCACCATCACGTCCACTTCCTTGTTCCTTGCCAATGCCCTTGCGCATTTTGCAATGCTGTGCACTGCTGACGTGTATATTCACTACTTGTGCGTTATATCAAAGTTTCTGGAAATTGCACACAAGTGCACCTGTACGCTGCCACCGACAGGCACACACGTGCGGTTTTTAAATGCAAGCACGGACGCAATAATAACCTAACACAGGTTTTAGGAGCAAAAATTAAGAACTCTGACACTATCAGCCACTGCTGACTGACGTGTATTATACACTACACTTGTGCGTTATATAATAGTTTGGTAAACGCACACCAGTGCACCTGTACGCTGCCACCAACAGGCACACACGTGCGGTTTTAAAAACCAAGCACGGACGCAATAATAACCTAACACAGGTTTTAGGAGCAAAAATTAAGAACTCTGACACTATCAGCCACTGCTGACTGACGTGTATTATACACTACACTTGTGCGTTATATAATAGTTTGGTAAACGCACACCAGTGCACCTGTACGCTGCCACCAACAGGCACACACGTGCGGTTTTAAAAACCAAGCACGGACGCAATAATAACCTAACACAGGTTTTAGGAGCAAAAATTAAGAACTCTGACACTATCAGCCACTGCTGACTGACGTGTATTATACACTACACTTGTGCGTTATATAATAGTTTGGTAAACGCACACCAGTGCACCTGTACGCTGCCACCAACAGGCACACACGTGCGGTTTTAAAAACCAAGCACGGACGCAATAATAACCTAACACAGGTTTTAGGAGCAAAAATTAAGAACTCTGACACTATCAGCCACTGCTGACTGACGTGTATTATACACTACACTTGTGCGTTATATAATAGTTTGGTAAACGCACACCAGTGCACCTGTACGCTGCCACCAACAGGCACACACGTGCGGTTTTAAAAACCAAGCACGGACGCAATAATAACCTAACACAGGTTTTAGGAGCAAAAATTAAGAACTCTGACACTATCAGCCACTGCTGACTGACGTGTATTATACACTACACTTGTGCGTTATATAATAGTTTGGTAAACGCACACCAGTGCACCTGTACGCTGCCACCAACAGGCACACACGTGCGGTTTTAAAAACCAAGCACGGACGCAATAATAACCTAACACAGGTTTTAGGAGCAAAAATTAAGAACTCTGACACTATCAGCCACTGCTGACTGACGTGTATTATACACTACACTTGTGCGTTATATAATAGTTTGGTAAACGCACACCAGTGCACCTGTACGCTGCCACCAACAGGCACACACGTGCGGTTTTAAAAACCAAGCACGGACGCAATAATAACCTAACACAGGTTTTAGGAGCAAAAATTAAGAACTCTGACACTATCAGCCACTGCTGACTGACGTGTATTATACACTACACTTGTGCGTTATATAATAGTTTGGTAAACGCACACCAGTGCACCTGTACGCTGCCACCAACAGGCACACACGTGCGGTTTTAAAAACCAAGCACGGACGCAATAATAACCTAACACAGGTTTTAGGAGCAAAAATTAAGAACTCTGACACTATCAGCCACTGCTGACTGACGTGTATTATACACTACACTTGTGCGTTATATAATAGTTTGGTAAACGCACACCAGTGCACCTGTACGCTGCCACCAACAGGCACACACGTGCGGTTTTAAAAACCAAGCACGGACGCAATAATAACCTAACACAGGTTTTAGGAGCAAAAATTAAGAACTCTGACACTATCAGCCACTGCTGACTGACGTGTATTATACACTACACTTGTGCGTTATATAATAGTTTGGTAAACGCACACCAGTGCACCTGTACGCTGCCACCAACAGGCACACACGTGCGGTTTTAAAAACCAAGCACGGACGCAATAATAACCTAACACAGGTTTTAGGAGCAAAAATTAAGAACTCTGACACTATCAGCCACTGCTGACTGACGTGTATTATACACTACACTTGTGCGTTATATAATAGTTTGGTAAACGCACACCAGTGCACCTGTACGCTGCCACCAACAGGCACACACGTGCGGTTTTAAAAACCAAGCACGGACGCAATAATAACCTAACACAGGTTTTAGGAGCAAAAATTAAGAACTCTGACACTATCAGCCACTGCTGACTGACGTGTATTATACACTACACTTGTGCGTTATATAATAGTTTGGTAAACGCACACCAGTGCACCTGTACGCTGCCACCAACAGGCACACACGTGCGGTTTTAAAAACCAAGCACGGACGCAATAATAACCTAACACAGGTTTTAGGAGCAAAAATTAAGAACTCTGACACTATCAGCCACTGCTGACTGACGTGTATTATACACTACACTTGTGCGTTATATAATAGTTTGGTAAACGCACACCAGTGCACCTGTACGCTGCCACCAACAGGCACACACGTGCGGTTTTAAAAACCAAGCACGGACGCAATAATAACCTAACACAGGTTTTAGGAGCAAAAATTAAGAACTCTGACACTATCAGCCACTGCTGACTGACGTGTATTATACACTACACTTGTGCGTTATATAATAGTTTGGTAAACGCACACCAGTGCACCTGTACGCTGCCACCAACAGGCACACACGTGCGGTTTTAAAAACCAAGCACGGACGCAATAATAACCTAACACAGGTTTTAGGAGCAAAAATTAAGAACTCTGACACTATCAGCCACTGCTGACTGACGTGTATTATACACTACACTTGTGCGTTATATAATAGTTTGGTAAACGCACACCAGTGCACCTGTACGCTGCCACCAACAGGCACACACGTGCGGTTTTAAAAACCAAGCACGGACGCAATAATAACCTAACACAGGTTTTAGGAGCAAAAATTAAGAACTCTGACACTATCAGCCACTGCTGACTGACGTGTATTATACACTACACTTGTGCGTTATATAATAGTTTGGTAAACGCACACCAGTGCACCTGTACGCTGCCACCAACAGGCACACACGTGCGGTTTTAAAAACCAAGCACGGACGCAATAATAACCTAACACAGGTTTTAGGAGCAAAAATTAAGAACTCTGACACTATCAGCCACTGCTGACTGACGTGTATTATACACTACACTTGTGCGTTATATAATAGTTTGGTAAACGCACACCAGTGCACCTGTACGCTGCCACCAACAGGCACACACGTGCGGTTTTAAAAACCAAGCACGGACGCAATAATAACCTAACACAGGTTTTAGGAGCAAAAATTAAGAACTCTGACACTATCAGCCACTGCTGACTGACGTGTATTATACACTACACTTGTGCGTTATATAATAGTTTGGTAAACGCACACCAGTGCACCTGTACGCTGCCACCAACAGGCACACACGTGCGGTTTTAAAAACCAAGCACGGACGCAATAATAACCTAACACAGGTTTTAGGAGCAAAAATTAAGAACTCTGACACTATCAGCCACTGCTGACTGACGTGTATTATACACTACACTTGTGCGTTATATAATAGTTTGGTAAACGCACACCAGTGCACCTGTACGCTGCCACCAACAGGCACACACGTGCGGTTTTAAAAACCAAGCACGGACGCAATAATAACCTACTAACAGGTTTTTTTGGGGAGCGACAATTACAGTACAGACAAGTCAGACACTATCTGGACTGTTTTACACTGTGTACACCAGCCCCAGATATGAAGGCTGGTATACGGTCACCACTACCCTGCCTGCCTGCCTGCCTGTATACTGCTACAATAGTCCTGACAAGGACTCTTTTGGTCACTAGCCTGTATTCAGACCTGGCTATACCCTGCCTGTATATAGCAACAATAGTCCTGAGAAGGACTCTGCTACTGTACTCCGACCTGGCTATACCCTGCCTGCCTGTATACAACTAGAATAGTCCTGAGAAGGACTTTTGGTCACACTGTTTGCAGCCCTGCAACTGAAAAAGCTATAAAGGGCCGCAAAGCTTTCCCTGAATCAGCGACACTCTCCCTACACTCACTGTCAGAATAGCTGTGAGCAGAGCACAGCGCGCCGGCCTATATAAAGGCTCGGTGACGCTGTGCAGGCCGGCCAATCACTGCAATTCCACAACTAACAGGGCTGTGGCATTGCAGTGGTCTGCCAGCCAATCCCTGCATGAGGGCTGGCTCTCAAAAGAGCGCCAACATGCAGAAATGAAGACCACGAGTAAAGCACGAGTATCGCGAGATTACTCGGTCCCCGCCGAGCAGCCCGAGTACAGTGATACTCGTGCGAGTACCGAGTAGTGACAAGCATGCTCGCTCATCACTATCCAAATCCATTTTAAAGCCATTTTTAAGGCATTTCGCGCATACATGAAATGAACACATTTTTCTCCAAAACTATAACAGATGCAAGCTTGTCCTGTTTGGTGGAGATGATATTTAATAAAATAAGTAGAAATCCACTAAAAGTTTTGTTTGGTTATCTTGCAATCCCGAGATAATCGTCTCCATGCTCCAAATCCATTTTAAAGCCATTTTTAAGGCATTTCGCGCATACATGAAATGAACACATTTTTCTCCAAAACTATAACAGATGCAAGCTTGTCCTGTTTGGTGGAGATGATATTTAATAAAATAAGTAGAAATCCACTAAAAGTTTTGTTTGGTTATCTTGCAATCCCGAGATAATCGTCTCCATGCTCCAAATCTATTTTAAAGCCATTTTTAAGGCATTTCGCGCATACATGAAATGAACACATTTTTCTCCAAAACTATAACAGATGCAAGCTTGTCCTGTTTGGTGGAGATGATATTTAATAAAATAAGTAGAAATCCACTAAAAGTTTTGTTTGGTTATCTTGCAATCCCGAGATAATCGTCTCCATGCTCCAAATCCATTTTAAAGCCATTTTTAAGGCATTTCGCGCATACATGAAATGAACACATTTTTCTCCAAAACTATAACAGATGCAAGCTTGTCCTGTTTGGTGGAGATGATATTTAATAAAATAAGTAGAAATCCACTAAAAGTTTTGTTTGGTTATCTTGCAATCCCGAGATAATCGTCTCCATGCTCCAAATCCATTTTAAAGCCATTTTTAAGGCATTTCGCGCATACATGAAATGAACACATTTTTCTCCAAAACTATAACAGATGCAAGCTTGTCCTGTTTGGTGGAGATGATATTTAATAAAATAAGTAGAAATCCACTAAAAGTTTTGTTTGGTTATCTTGCAATCCCGAGATAATCGTCTCCATGCTCCAAATCCATTTTAAAGCCATTTTTAAGGCATTTCGCGCATACATGAAATGAACACATTTTTCTCCAAAACTATAACAGATGCAAGCTTGTCCTGTTTGGTGGAGATGATATTTAATAAAATAAGTAGAAATCCACTAAAAGTTTTGTTTGGTTATCTTGCAATCCCGAGATAATCGTCTCCATGCTCCAAATCCATTTTAAAGCCATTTTTAAGGCATTTCGCGCATACATGAAATGAACACATTTTTCTCCAAAACTATAACAGATGCAAGCTTGTCCTGTTTGGTGGAGATGATATTTAATAAAATAAGTAGAAATCCACTAAAAGTTTTGTTTGGTTATCTTGCAATCCCGAGATAATCGTCTCCATGCTCCAAATCCATTTTAAAGCCATTTTTAAGGCATTTCGCGCATACATGAAATGAACACATTTTTCTCCAAAACTATAACAGATGCAAGCTTGTCCTGTTTGGTGGAGATGATATTTAATAAAATAAGTAGAAATCCACTAAAAGTTTTGTTTAGTTATCTTGCAATCCCGAGATAATCGTCTCCATGCTCCAAATCCATTTTAAAGCCATTTTTAAGGCATTTCGCGCATACATGAAATGAACACATTTTTCTCCAAAACTATAACAGATGCAAGCTTGTCCTGTTTGGTGGAGATGATATTTAATAAAATAAGTAGAAATCTACTAAAAGTTTTGTTTGGTTATCTTGCAATCCCGAGATAATCGTCTCCATGCCCCAAATCCATTTTAAAGCCATTTTTAAGGCATTTCGCGCATACATGAAATGAACACATTTTTCTCCAAAACTATAACAGATGCAAGCTTGTCCTGTTTGGTGGAGATGATATTTAATAAAATAAGTAGAAATCCACTAAAAGTTTTGTTTGGTTATCTTGCAATCCCGAGATAATCGTCTCCATGCTCCAAATCCATTTTAAAGCCATTTTTAAGGCATTTCGCGCATACATGAAATGAACACATTTTTCTCCAAAACTATAACAGATGCAAGCTTGTCCTGTTTGGTGGAGATGATATTTAATAAAATAAGTAGAAATCCACTAAAAGTTTTGTTTGGTTATCTTGCAATCCCGAGATAATCGTCTCCATGCTCCAAATCCATTTTAAAGCCATTTTTAAGGCATTTCGCGCATACATGAAATGAACACATTTTTCTCCAAAACTATAACAGATGCAAGCTTGTCCTGTTTGGTGGAGATGATATTTAATAAAATAAGTAGAAATCCACTAAAAGTTTTGTTTGGTTATCTTGCAATCCCGAGATAATCGTCTCCATGCTCCAAATCCATTTTAAAGCCATTTTAAGGCATTTCGCGCATACATGAAATGAACACATTTTTCTCCAAAACTATAACAGATGCAAGCTTGTCCTGTTTGGTGGAGATGATATTTAATAAATAAGTAGAAATCCACTAAAAGTTTTGTTTGGTTATCTTGCAATCCCGAGATAATCGTCTCCATGCTCCAAATCTATTTTAAAGCCATTTTTAAGGCATTTCGCGCATACATGAAATGAACACATTTTTCTCCAAAACTATAACAGATGCAAGCTTGTCCTGTTTGGTGGAGATGATATTTAATAAAATAAGTAGAAATCCACTAAAAGTTTTGTTTGGTTATCTTGCAATCCCGAGATAATCGTCTCCATGCTCCAAATCCATTTTAAAGCCATTTTTAAGGCATTTCGCGCATACATGAAATGAACACATTTTTCTCCAAAACTATAACAGATGCAAGCTTGTCCTGTTTGGTGGAGATGATATTTAATAAAATAAGTATGCGCGAAATGCCTTAAAAATGGCTTTAAAATGGATTTGGAGCATGGAGACGATTATCTCGGGATTGCAAGATAACCAAACAAAACTTTTAGTGGATTTCTACTTGTTTTATTAAATATTATCTCCACCAAACAGGACAAGCTTGCATCTGTTATAGTTTTGGAGAAAAATGTGTTCATTTCATGTATGCGCGAAATGCCTTAAAAATGGCTTTAAAAT
The DNA here is from genome assembly GCF_048569485.1 of Anomaloglossus baeobatrachus. Taxonomy (NCBI): domain Eukaryota; kingdom Metazoa; phylum Chordata; class Amphibia; order Anura; family Aromobatidae; genus Anomaloglossus; species Anomaloglossus baeobatrachus. The sequence goes on along the minus strand of NW_027443816.1, from coordinate 9,298 downwards.
GGATTTGGAGCATGGAGACGATTATCTCGGGATTGCAAGATAACCAAACAAAACTTTTAGTGGATTTCTACTTATTTTATTAAATATCATCTCCACCAAACAGGACAAGCTTGCATCTGTTATAGTTTTGGAGAAAAATGAGTTCATTTCATGTATGCGCGAAATGCCTTAAAAATGGCTTTAAAATGGATTTGGAGCATGGAGACGATTATCTCGGGATTGCAAGATAACCAAACAAAACTTTTAGTGGATTTCTACTTATTTTATTAAATATCATCTCCACCAAACAGGACAAGCTTGCATCTGTTATAGTTTTGGAGAAAAATGTGTTCATTTCATGTATGCGCGAAATGCCTTAAAAATGGCTTTAAAATGGATTTGGAGCATGGAGACGATTATCTCGGGATTGCAAGATAACCAAACAAAACTTTTAGTGGATTTCTACTTATTTTATTAAATATCATCTCCACCAAACAGGACAAGCTTGCATCTGTTATAGTTTTGGAGAAAAATGTGTTCATTTCATGTATGCGCGAAATGCCTTAAAAATGGCTTTAAAATGGATTTGGAGCATGGAGACGATTATCTCGGGATTGCAAGATAACCAAACAAAACTTTTAGTGGATTTCTACTTATTTTATTAAATATCATCTCCACCAAACAGGACAAGCTTGCATCTGTTATAAATTTGGAGAAAAATGTGTTCATTTCATGTATGCGCGAAATGCCTTAAAAATGGCTTTAAAATGGATTTGGAGCATGGAGACGATTTTCTCGGGATTGCAAGATAACCAAACAAAACTTTTAGTGGATTTCTACTTATTTTATTAAATATCATCTCCACCAAACAGGACAAGCTTGCATCTGTTATAGTTTTGGAGAAAAATGTGTTCATTTCATGTATGCGCGAAATGCCTTAAAAATGGCTTTAAAATGGATTTGGAGCATGGAGACGATTATCTCGGGATTGCAAGATAACCAAACAAAACTTTTAGTGGATTTCTACTTATTTTATTAAATATCATCTCCACCAAACAGGACAAGCTTGCATCTGTTATAGTTTTGGAGAAAAATGTGTTCATTTCATGTATGCGCGAAATGCCTTAAAAATGGCTTTAAAATGGATTTGGAGCATGGAGACGATTATCTCGGGATTGCAAGATAACCAAACAAAACTTTTAGTGGATTTCTACTTATTTTATTAAATATCATCTCCACCAAACAGGACAAGCTTGCATCTGTTATAGTTTTGGAGAAAAATGTGTTCATTTCATGTATGCGCGAAATGCCTTAAAAATGGCTTTAAAATGGATTTGGAGCATGGAGACGATTATCTCGGGATTGCAAGATAACCAAACAAAACTTTTAGTGGATTTCTACTTATTTTATTAAATATCATCTCCACCAAACAGGACAAGCTTGCATCTGTTATAGTTTTGGAGAAAAATGTGTTCATTTCATGTATGCGCGAAATGCCTTAAAAATGGCTTTAAAATGGATTTGGAGCATGGAGACGATTATCTCGGGATTGCAAGATAACCAAACAAAACTTTTAGTGGATTTCTACTTATTTTATTAAATATCATCTCCACCAAACAGGACAAGCTTGCATCTGTTATAGTTTTGGAGAAAAATGTGTTCATTTCATGTATGCGCGAAATGCCTTAAAAATGGCTTTAAAATGGATTTGGAGCATGGAGACGATTATCTCGGGATTGCAAGATAACCAAACAAAACTTTTAGTGGATTTCTACTTATTTTATTAAATATCATCTCCACCAAACAGGACAAGCTTGCATCTGTTATAGTTTTGGAGAAAAATGTGTTCATTTCATGTATGCGCGAAATGCCTTAAAAATGGCTTTAAAATGGATTTGGAGCATGGAGACGATTATCTCGGGATTGCAAGATAACCAAACAAAACTTTTAGTGGATTTCTACTTATTTTATTAAATATCATCTCCACCAAACAGGACAAGCTTGCATCTGTTATAGTTTTGGAGAAAAATGTGTTCATTTCATGTATGCGCGAAATGCCTTAAAAATGGCTTTAAAATGGATTTGGAGCATGGAGACGATTATCTCGGGATTGCAAGATAACCAAACAAAACTTTTAGTGGATTTCTACTTATTTTATTAAATATCATCTCCACCAAACAGGACAAGCTTGCATCTGTTATAGTTTTGGAGAAAAATGTGTTCATTTCATGTATGCGCGAAATGCCTTAAAAATGGCTTTAAAATGGATTTGGAGCATGGAGACGATTATCTCGGGATTGCAAGATAACCAAACAAAACTTTTAGTGGATTTCTACTTATTTTATTAAATATCATCTCCACCAAACAGGACAAGCTTGCATCTGTTATAGTTTTGGAGAAAAATGTGTTCATTTCATGTATGCGCGAAATGCCTTAAAAATGGCTTTAAAATGGATTTGGAGCATGGAGACGATTATCTCGGGATTGCAAGATAACCAAACAAAACTTTTAGTGGATTTCTACTTATTTTATTAAATATCATCACCAAACAGGACAAGCTTGCATCTGTTATAGTTTTGGAGAAAAATGTGTTCATTTCATGTATGCGCGAAAGGCCTTAAAAATGGCTTTAAAATGGATTTGGAGCATGGAGACGATTATCTCGGGATTGCAAGATAACCAAACAAAACTTTTAGTGGATTTCTACTTATTTTATTAAATATCATCTCCACCAAACAGGACAAGCTTGCATCTGTTATAGTTTTGGAGAAAAATGTGTTCATTTCATGTATGCGCGAAATGCCTTAAAAATGGCTTTAAAATGGATTTGGAGCATGGAGACGATTATCTCGGGATTGCAAGATAACCAAAACAAAACTTTTAGTGGATTTCTACTTATTTTATTAAATATCATCTCCACCAAACAGGACAAGCTTGCATCTGTTATAGTTTTGGAGAAAAATGTGTTCATTTCATGTATGCGCGAAATGCCTTAAAAATGGCTTTAAAATGGATTTGGAGCATGGAGACGATTATCTCGGGATTGCAAGATAACCAAACAAAACTTTTAGTGGATTTCTACTTATTTTATTAAATATCATCTCCACCAAACAGGACAAGCTTGCATCTGTTATAGTTTTGGAGAAAAATGTGTTCATTTCATGTATGCGCGAAATGCCTTAAAAATGGCTTTAAAATGGATTTGGAGCATGGAGACGATTATCTCGGGATTGCAAGATAACCAAACAAAACTTTTAGTGGATTTCTACTTATTTTATTAAATATCATCTCCACCAAACAGGACAAGCTTGCATCTGTTATAGTTTTGGAGAAAAATGTGTTCATTTCATGTATGCGCGAAATGCCTTAAAAATGGCTTTAAAATGGATTTGGAGCATGGAGACGATTATCTCGGGATTGCAAGATAACCAACAAAACTTTTAGTGGATTTCTACTTATTTTATTAAATATCATCTCCACCAAACAGGACAAGCTTGCATCTGTTATAGTTTTGGAGAGAAAACTGTTCATTTCATGTATGCGCGAAATGCCTTAAAAATGGCTTTAAAATGGATTTGGAGCATGGAGACGATTATCTCGGGATTGCAAGATAACCAAACAAAACTTTTAGTGGATTTCTACTTATTTTATTAAATATCATCTCCACCAAACAGGACAAGCTTGCATCTGTTATAGTTTTGGAGAAAAATGTGTTCATTTCATGTATGCGCGAAATGCCTTAAAAATGGCTTTAAAATGGATTTGGAGCATGGAGACGATTATCTCGGGATTGCAAGATAACCAAACAAAACTTTTAGTGGATTTCTACTTATTTTATTAAATATCATCTCCACCAAACAGGACAAGCTTGCATCTTTTATAGTTTTGGAGAAAAATGTGTTCATTTCATGTATGCGCGAAATGCCTTAAAAATGGCTTTAAAATGGATTTTGAGCATGGAGACGATTATCTCGGGATTGCAAGATAACCAAACAAAACTTTTAGTGGATTTCTACTTATTTTATTAAATATCATCTCCACCAAACAGGACAAGCTTGCATCTGTTATAGTTTTGGAGAAAAATGTGTTCATTTCATGTATGCGCGAAATGCCTTAAAAATGGCTTTAAAATGGATTTGGAGCATGGAGACGATTATCTCGGGATTGCAAGATAACCAAACAAAACTTTTAGTGGATTTCTACTTATTTTATTAAATATCATCTCCACCAAACAGGACAAGCTTGCATCTGTTATAGTTTTGGAGAAAAATGTGTTCATTTCATGTATGCGCGAAATGCCTTAAAAATGGCTTTAAAATGGATTTGGAGCATGGAGACGATTATCTCGGGATTGCAAGATAACCAAACAAAACTTTTAGTGGATTTCTACTTATTTTATTAAATATCATCTCCACCAAACAGGACAAGCTTGCATCTGTTATAGTTTTGGAGAAAAATGTGTTCATTTCATGTATGCGCGAAATGCCTTAAAAATGGCTTTAAAATGGATTTTGAGCATGGAGACGATTATCTCGGGATTGCAAGATAACCAAACAAAACTTTTAGTGGATTTCTACTTATTTTATTAAATATCATCTCCACCAAACAGGACAAGCTTGCATCTGTTATAGTTTTGGAGAAAAATGTGTTCATTTCATGTATGCGCGAAATGCCTTAAAAATGGCTTTAAAATGGATTTGGAGCATGGAGACGATTATCTCGGGATTGCAAGATAACCAAACAAAACTTTTAGTGGATTTCTACTTATTTTATTAAATATCATCTCCACCAAACAGGACAAGCTTGCATCTGTTATAGTTTTGGAGAAAAATGTGTTCATTTCATGTATGCGCGAAATGCCTTAAAAATGGCTTTAAAATGGATTTGGAGCATGGAGACGATTATCTCGGATTGCAAGATAACCAAACAAAACTTTTAGTGGATTTCTACTTATTTTATTAAATATCATCTCCACCAAACAGGACAAGCTTGCATCTGTTATAGTTTTGGAGAAAAATGTGTTCATTTCAATGTATGCGCGAAATGCCTTAAAAATGGCTTTAAAATGGATTTGGAGCATGGAGACGATTATCTCGGGATTGCAAGATAACCAAACCAAACTTTTAGTGGATTTCTACTTATTTTATTAAATATCATCTCCACCAAACAGGACAAGCTTGCATCTGTTATAGTTTTGGAGAAAAATGTGTTCATTTCATGTATGCGCGAAATGCCTTAAAAATGGCTTTAAAATGGATTTGGAGCATGGAGACGATTATCTCGGGATTGCAAGATAACCAAACCAAACTTTTAGTGGATTTCTACTTATTTTATTAAATATCATCTCCACCAAACAGGACAAGCTTGCATCTGTTATAGTTTTGGAGAAAAATGTGTTCATTTCATGTATGCGCGAAATGCCTTAAAAATGGCTTTAAAATGGATTTGGAGCATGGAGACGATTATCTCGGGATTGCAAGATAACCAAACAAAACTTTTAGTGGATTTCTACTTATTTTATTAAATATCATCTCCACCAAACAGGACAAGCTTGCATCTGTTATAGTTTTGGAGAAAAATGTGTTCATTTCATGTATGCGCGAAATGCCTTAAAAATGGCTTTAAAATGGATTTGGAGCATGGAGACGATTATCTCGGGATTGCAAGATAACCAAACAAAACTTTTAGTGGATTTCTACTTATTTTATTAAATATCATCTCCACCAAACAGGACAAGCTTGCATCTGTTATAGTTTTGGAGAAAAATGTGTTCATTTCATGTATGCGCGAAATGCCTTAAAAATGGCTTTAAAATGGATTTGGAGCATGGAGACGATTATCTCGGATTGCAAGATAACCAAACAAAACTTTTAGTGGATTTCTACTTATTTTATTAAATATCATCTCCACCAAACAGGACAAGCTTGCATCTGTTATAGTTTTGGAGAAAAATGTGTTCATTTCATGTATGCGCGAAATGCCTTAAAAATGGCTTTAAAATGGATTTGGAGCATGGAGACGATTATCTCGGGATTGCAAGATAACCAAACAAAACTTTTAGTGGATTTCTACTTATTTTATTAAATATCATCTCCACCAAACAGGACAAGCTTGCATCTGTTATAGTTTTGGAGAAAAATGTGTTCATTTCATGTATGCGCGAAATGCCTTAAAAATGGCTTTAAAATGGATTTGGAGCATGGAGACGATTATCTCGGGATTGCAAGATAACCAAACAAAACTTTTAGTGGATTTCTACTTATTTTATTAAATATCATCTCCACCAAACAGGACAAGCTTGCATCTGTTATAGTTTTGGAGAAAAATGTGTTCATTTCATGTATGCGCGAAATGCCTTAAAAATGGCTTTAAAATGGATTTCGGAGCATGGAGACGATTATCTCGGATTGCAAGATAACCAAACAAAACTTTTAGTGGATTTCTACTTATTTTATTAAATATCATCTCCACCAAACAGGACAAGCTTGCATCTGTTATAGTTTTGGAGAAAAATGTGTTCATTTCATGTATGCGCGAAATGCCTTAAAAATGGCTTTAAAATGGATTTGGAGCATGGAGACGATTATCTCGGGATTGCAAGATAACCAAACAAAACTTTTAGTGGATTTCTACTTATTTTATTAAATATCATCTCCACCAAACAGGACAAGCTTGCATCTGTTATAGTTTTGGAGAAAAATGTGTTCATTTCATGTATGCGCGAAATGCCTTAAAAATGGCTTTAAATGGATTTGGAGCATGGAGACGATTATCTCGGGATTGCAAGATAACCAAACAAAACTTTTAGTGGATTTCTACTTATTTTATTAAATATCATCTCCACCAAACAGGACAAGCTTGCATCTGTTATAGTTTTGGAGAAAAATGTGTTCATTTCATGTATGCGCGAAATGCCTTAAAAATGGCTTTAAAATGGATTTGGAGCATGGAGACGATTATCTCGGGATTGCAAGATAACCAAACAAAACTTTTAGTGGATTTCTACTTATTTTATTAAATATCATCTCCACCAAACAGGACAAGCTTGCATCTGTTATAGTTTTGGAGAAAAATGTGTTCATTTCATGTATGCGCGAAATGCCTTAAAAATGGCTTTAAAATGGATTTGGAGCATGGAGACGATTATCTCGGGATTGCAAGATAACCAAACAAAACTTTTAGTGGATTTCTACTTATTTTATTAAATATCATCTCCACCAAACAGGACAAGCTTGCATCTGTTATAGTTTTGGAGAAAAATGTGTTCATTTCATGTATGCGCGAAATGCCTTAAAAATGGCTTTAAAATGGATTTGGAGCATGGAGACGATTATCTCGGGATTGCAAGATAACCAAACAAAACTTTTAGTGGATTTCTACTTATTTTATTAAATATCATCTCCACCAAACAGGACAAGCTTGCATCTGTTATAGTTTTGGAGAAAAATGTGTTCATTTCATGTATGCGCGAAATGCCTTAAAAATGGCTTTAAAATGGATTTGGAGCATGGAGACGATTATCTCGGGATTGCAAGATAACCAAACAAAACTTTTAGTGGATTTCTACTTATTTTATTAAATATCATCTCCACCAAACAGGACAAGCTTGCATCTGTTATAGTTTTGGAGAAAAATGTGTTCATTTCATGTATGCGCGAAATGCCTTAAAAATGGCTTTAAAATGGATTTGGAGCATGGAGACGATTATCTCGGGATTGCAAGATAACCAAACAAAACTTTTAGTGGATTTCTACTTATTTTATTAAATATCATCTCCACCAAACAGGACAAGCTTGCATCTGTTATAGTTTTGGAGAAAAATGTGTTCATTTCATGTATGCGCGAAATGCCTTAAAAATGGCTTTAAAATGGATTTGGAGCATGGAGACGATTATCTCGGGATTGCAAGATAACCAAACAAAACTTTTAGTGGATTTCTACTTATTTTATTAAATATCATCTCCACCAAACAGGACAAGCTTGCATCTGTTATAGTTTTGGAGAAAAATGTGTTCATTTCATGTATGCGCGAAATGCCTTAAAAATGGCTTTAAAATGGATTTGGAGCATGGAGACGATTATCTCGGGATTGCAAGATAACCAAACAAAACTTTTAGTGGATTTCTACTTATTTTATTAAATATCATCTCCACCAAACAGGACAAGCTTGCATCTGTTATAGTTTTGGAGAAAAATGTGTTCATTTCATGTATGCGCGAAATGCCTTAAAAATGGCTTTAAAATGGATTTGGAGCATGGAGACGATTATCTCGGGATTGCAAGATAACCAAACAAAACTTTTAGTGGATTTCTACTTATTTTATTAAATATCATCTCCACCAAACAGGACAAGCTTGCATCTGTTATAGTTTTGGAGAAAAATGTGTTCATTTCATGTATGCGCGAAATGCCTTAAAAATGGCTTTAAAATGGATTTGGAGCATGGAGACGATTATCTCGGGATTGCAAGATAACCAAACAAAACTTTTAGTGGATTTCTACTTATTTTATTAAATATCATCTCCACCAAACAGGACAAGCTTGCATCTGTTATAGTTTTGGAGAAAAATGTGTTCATTTCATGTATGCGCGAAATGCCTTAAAAATGGCTTTAAAATGGATTTGGAGCATGGAGACGATTATCTCGGGATTGCAAGATAACCAAACAAAACTTTTAGTGGATTTCTACTTATTTTATTAAATATCATCTCCACCAAACAGGACAAGCTTGCATCTGTTATAGTTTTGGAGAAAAATGTGTTCATTTCATGTATGCGCGAAATGCCTTAAAAATGGCTTTAAAATGGATTTGGAGCATGGAGACGATTATCTCGGGATTGCAAGATAACCAAACAAAACTTTTAGTGGATTTCTACTTATTTTATTAAATATCATCTCCACCAAACAGGACAAGCTTGCATCTGTTATAGTTTTGGAGAAAAATGTGTTCATTTCATGTATGCGCGAAATGCCTTAAAAATGGCTTTAAAATGGATTTGGAGCATGGAGACGATTATCTCGGGATTGCAAGATAACCAAACAAAACTTTTAGTGGATTTCTACTTATTTTATTAAATATCATCTCCACCAAACAGGACAAGCTTGCATCTGTTATAGTTTTGGAGAAAAATGTGTTCATTTCATGTATGCGCGAAATGCCTTAAACATGGCTTTAAAATGGATTTGGAGCATGGAGACGATTATCTCGGGATTGCAAGATAACCAAACAAAACTTTTAGTGGATTTCTACTTATTTTATTAAATATCATCTCCACCAAACAGGACAAGCTTGCATCTGTTATAGTTTTGGAGAAAAATG
>NW_027443815.1:0-34653 GCF_048569485.1 Anomaloglossus baeobatrachus | reverse complement strand
TCCTGTTTGGTGGAGATGATATTTAATAAAATAAGTAGAAATCCACTAAAAGTTTTGTTTGGTTATCTTGCAATCCCGAGATAATCGTCTCCATGCTCCAAATCCATTTTAAAGCCATTTTTAAGGCATTTCGCGCATACATGAAATGAACACATTTTTCTCCAAAACTATAACAGATGCAAGCTTGTCCTGTTTGGTGGAGATGATATTTAATAAAATAAGTAGAAATCCACTAAAAGTTTTGTTTGGTTATCTTGCAATCCCGAGATAATCGTCTCCATGCTCCAAATCCATTTTAAAGCCATTTTTAAGGCATTTCGCGCATACATGAAATGAACACATTTTTCTCCAAAACTATAACAGATGCAAGCTTGTCCTGTTTGGTGGAGATGATATTTAATAAAATAAGTAGAAATCCACTAAAAGTTTTGTTTGGTTATCTTGCAATCCCGAGATAATCGTCTCCATGCTCCAAATCCATTTTAAAGCCATTTTTAAGGCATTTCGCGCATACATGAAATGAACACATTTTTCTCCAAAACTATAACAGATGCAAGCTTGTCCTGTTTGGTGGAGATGATATTTAATAAAATAAGTAGAAATCCACTAAAAGTTTTGTTTGGTTATCTTGCAATCCCGAGATAATCGTCTCCATGCTCCAAATCCATTTTAAAGCCATTTTTAAGGCATTTCGCGCATACATGAAATGAACACATTTTTCTCCAAAACTATAACAGATGCAAGCTTGTCCTGTTTGGTGGAGATGATATTTAATAAAATAAGTAGAAATCCACTAAAAGTTTTGTTTGGTTATCTTGCAATCCCGAGATAATCGTCTCCATGCTCCAAATCCATTTTAAAGCCATTTTTAAGGCATTTCGCGCATACATGAAATGAACACATTTTTCTCCAAAACTATAACAGATGCAAGCTTGTCCTGTTTGGTGGAGATGATATTTAATAAAATAAGTAGAAATCCCACTAAAAGTTTTGTTTGGTTATCTTGCAATCCCGAGATAATCGTCTCCATGCTCCAAATCCATTTTAAAGCCATTTTTAAGGCATTTCGCGCATACATGAAATGAACACATTTTTCTCCAAAACTATAACAGATGCAAGCTTGTCCTGTTTGGTGGAGATGATATTTAATAAAATAAGTAGAAATCCACTAAAAGTTTTGTTTGGTTATCTTGCAATCCCGAGATAATCGTCTCCATGCTCCAAATCCATTTTAAAGCCATTTTTAAGGCATTTCGCGCATACATGAAATGAACACATTTTTCTCCAAAACTATAACAGATGCAAGCTTGTCCTGTTTGGTGGAGATGATATTTAATAAAATAAGTAGAAATCCACTAAAAGTTTTGTTTGGTTATCTTGCAATCCCGAGATAATCGTCTCCATGCTCCAAATCCATTTTAAAGCCATTTTTAAGGCATTTCGCGCATACATGAAATGAACACATTTTTCTCCAAAACTATAACAGATGCAAGCTTGTCCTGTTTGGTGGAGATGATATTTAATAAAATAAGTAGAAATCCACTAAAAGTTTTGTTTGGTTATCTTGCAATCCCGAGATAATCGTCTCCATGCTCCAAATCCATTTTAAAGCCATTTTTAAGGCATTTCGCGCATACATGAAATGAACACATTTTTCTCCAAAACTATAACAGATGCAAGCTTGTCCTGTTTGGTGGAGATGATATTTAATAAAATAAGTAGAAATCCACTAAAAGTTTTGTTTGGTTATCTTGCAATCCCGAGATAATCGTCTCCATGCTCCAAATCCATTTTAAAGCCATTTTTAAGGCATTTCGCGCATACATGAAATGAACACATTTTTCTCCAAAACTATAACAGATGCAAGCTTGTCCTGTTTGGTGGAGATGATATTTAATAAAATAAGTAGAAATCCACTAAAAGTTTTGTTTGGTTATCTTGCAATCCCGAGATAATCGTCTCCATGCTCCAAATCCATTTTAAAGCCATTTTTAAGGCATTTCGCGCATACATGAAATGAACACATTTTTCTCCAAAACTATAACAGATGCAAGCTTGTCCTGTTTGGTGGAGATGATATTTAATAAAATAAGTAGAAATCCACTAAAAGTTTTGTTTGGTTATCTTGCAATCCCGAGATAATCGTCTCCATGCTCCAAATCCATTTTAAAGCCATTTTTAAGGCATTTCGCGCATACATGAAATGAACACATTTTTCTCCAAAACTATAACAGATGCAAGCTTGTCCTGTTTGGTGGAGATGATATTTAATAAAATAAGTAGAAATCCACTAAAAGTTTTGTTTGGTTATCTTGCAATCCCGAGATAATCGTCTCCATGCTCCAAATCCATTTTAAAGCCATTTTTAAGGCATTTCGCGCATACATGAAATGAACATATTTTTCTCCAAAACTATAACAGATGCAAGCTTGTCCTGTTTGGTGGAGATGATATTTAATAAAATAAGTAGAAATCCACTAAAAGTTTTGTTTGGTTATCTTGCAATCCCGAGATAATCGTCTCCATGCTCCAAATCCATTTTAAAGCCATTTTTAAGGCATTTCGCGCATACATGAAATGAACACATTTTTCTCCAAAACTATAACAGATGCAAGCTTGTCCTGTTTGGTGGAGATGATATTTAATAAAATAAGTAGAAATCCACTAAAAGTTTTGTTTGGTTATCTTGCAATCCCGAGATAATCGTCTCCATGCTCCAAATCCATTTTAAAGCCATTTTTAAGGCATTTCGCGCATACATGAAATGAACACATTTTTCTCCAAAACTATAACAGATGCAAGCTTGTCCTGTTTGGTGGAGATGATATTTAATAAAATAAGTAGAAATCCACTAAAAGTTTTGTTTGGTTATCTTGCAATCCCGAGATAATCGTCTCCATGCTCCAAATCCATTTTAAAGCCATTTTTAAGGCATTTCGCGCATACATGAAATGAACACATTTTTCTCCAAAACTATAACAGATGCAAGCTTGTCCTGTTTGGTGGAGATGATATTTAATAAAATAAGTAGAAATCCACTAAAAGTTTTGTTTGGTTATCTTGCAATCCCGAGATAATCGTCTCCATGCTCCAAATCCATTTTAAAGCCATTTTTAAGGCATTTCGCGCATACATGAAATGAACACATTTTTCTCCAAAACTATAACAGATGCAAGCTTGTCCTGTTTGGTGGAGATGATATTTAATAAAATAAGTAGAAATCCACTAAAAGTTTTGTTTGGTTATCTTGCAATCCCGAGATAATCGTCTCCATGCTCCAAATCCATTTTAAAGCCATTTTTAAGGCATTTCGCGCATACATGAAATGAACACATTTTTCTCCAAAACTATAACAGATGCAAGCTTGTCCTGTTTGGTGGAGATGATATTTAATAAAATAAGTAGAAATCCACTAAAAGTTTTGTTTGGTTATCTTGCAATCCCGAGATAATCGTCTCCATGCTCCAAATCCATTTTAAAGCCATTTTTAAGGCATTTCGCGCATACATGAAATGAACACATTTTTCTCCAAAACTATAACAGATGCAAGCTTGTCCTGTTTGGTGGAGATGATATTTAATAAAATAAGTAGAAATCCACTAAAAGTTTTGTTTGGTTATCTTGCAATCCCGATATAATCGTCTCCATGCTCCAAATCCATTTTAAAGCCATTTTTAAGGCATTTCGCGCATACATGAAATGAACACATTTTTCTCCAAAACTATAACAGATGCAAGCTTGTCCTGTTTGGTGGAGATGATATTTAATAAAATAAGTAGAAATCCACTAAAAGTTTTGTTTGGTTATCTTGCAATCCCGAGATAATCGTCTCCATGCTCCAAATCCATTTTAAAGCCATTTTTAAGGCATTTCGCGCATACATGAAATGAACACATTTTTCTCCAAAACTATAACAGATGCAAGCTTGTCCTGTTTGGTGGAGATGATATTTAATAAAATAAGTAGAAATCCACTAAAAGTTTTGTTTGGTTATCTTGCAATCCCGAGATAATCGTCTCCATGCTCCAAATCCATTTTAAAGCCATTTTTAAGGCATTTCGCGCATACATGAAATGAACACATTTTTCTCCAAAACTATAACAGATGCAAGCTTGTCCTGTTTGGTGGAGATGATATTTAATAAAATTATTATTATTATTATTATTATTTATTATTATAGCGCCATTTATTCCATGGCGCTTTACAAGTGAAAGAGGGTATACGTACAACAAATCATTAACAGTACAAGACAGACTGGTATAGGAGGAGAGAGGACCCTGCCCGCGAGGGCTCACAGTCTACAGGGAATGGGTGATGGTACAATAGGTGAGGACAGAGCTGGTTGCGCAGTGGTCTACTGGGCTGAGGGCTATTGTAGGTTGTAGGCTTGTTGGAAGAGGTGGGTCTTGAGGTTCCTCTTGAAGCTTTCCACGGTAGGGGAGAGTCTGATGTGCTGAGGTAGAGCGTTCCAGAGTATGGGGGATGCACGGGAGAAATCTTGTACACGATTGTGGGAAGAGGAAATAAGAGAGGAGCAGAGAAGGAGATCTTGTGAGGATCTAAGGTTGCGTGCAGGTAGGTACTGGGAGACTAGGTCACAGATGTAGGGAGGAGACAGGTTGTGCATGGCTTTGTATGTCATGGTTAATGTTTTGAACTGGAGTCGTTGGGCGATGGGAAGCCAGTGAAGGGATTGGCAGAGTGGCGAGGCTGGGGAGTAGCGAGGGGAGAGGTGGATTAAGCGGGCTGCAGAGTTTAGGATAGATTGGAGGGGTGCAAGAGTGTTGGAAGGGAGGCCAGAGAGCAGGAGGTTGCAGTAGTCGAGGCGGGAGATGATGAGGGCATGCACTAATGTTTTTGAAGATTCTTGGTTAAGAAAAGCACGGATCCGGGAGATATTTTTGAGTTGTAATCGGCATGAGTTGAAGAGGGCTTGGATGTGTGGCTTGAAGGATAGAGCAGAGTCGAGGGTCACTCCAAGGCAACGAGCTTGTGAGACTGGGGTGAGTGAGCAACCATCAAGTTTGATGGAAAGGCTTGTTGGAGGAGGTGAGTGAGGAGGAGGAAAGACAATAAACTCTGTTTTGTCCATGTTAAGTTTTAGGAATCGTGCAGAGAAGAAGGATGAAATAGCAGACAAACATTGTGGTATTTTGGTTAGTAGAGAGGTAATGTCAGGTCCAGAGAGGTAGATCTGTGTGTCATCGGCATAGAGATGATACTGGAAGCCGTGGGACTCTATGAGCTGTCCCAAGCCAAAATAAGTAGAAATCCACTAAACGTTTTGTTTGGTTATCTTGCAATCCCGAGATAATCGTCTCCATGCTCCAAATCCATTTTAAAGCCATTTTTAAGGCATTTCGCGCATACATGAAATGAACACATTTTTCTCCAAAACTATAACAGATGCAAGCTTGTCCTGTTTGGTGGAGATGATATTTAATAAAATAAGTAGAAATCCACTAAAAGTTTTGTTTGGTTATCTTGCAATCCCGAGATAATCGTCTCCATGCTCCAAATCCATTTTAAAGCCATTTTTAAGGCATTTCGCGCATACATGAAATGAACACATTTTTCTCCAAAACTATAACAGATGCAAGCTTGTCCTGTTTGGTGGAGATGATATTTAATAAAATAAGTAGAAATCCACTAAAAGTTTTGTTTGGTTATCTTGCAATCCCGAGATAATCGTCTCCATGCTCCAAATCCATTTTAAAGCCATTTTTAAGGCATTTCGCGCATACATGAAATGAACACATTTTTCTCCAAAACTATAACAGATGCAAGCTTGTCCTGTTTGGTGGAGATGATATTTAATAAAATAAGTAGAAATCCACTAAAAGTTTTGTTTGGTTATCTTGCAATCCCGAGATAATCGTCTCCATGCTCCAAATCCATTTTAAAGCCATTTTTAAGGCATTTCGCGCATACATGAAATGAACACATTTTTCTCCAAAACTATAACAGATGCAAGCTTGTCCTGTTTGGTGGAGATGATATTTAATAAAATAAGTAGAAATCCACTAAAAGTTTTGTTTGGTTATCTTGCAATCCCGAGATAATCGTCTCCATGCTCCAAATCCATTTTAAAGCCATTTTTAAGGCATTTCGCGCATACATGAAATGAACACATTTTTCTCCAAAACTATAACAGATGCAAGCTTGTCCTGTTTGGTGGAGATGATATTTAATAAAATAAGTAGAAATCCACTAAAAGTTTTGTTTGGTTATCTTGCAATCCCGAGATAATCGTCTCCATGCTCCAAATCCATTTTAAAGCCATTTTTAAGGCATTTC
Organism: Anomaloglossus baeobatrachus; assembly: GCF_048569485.1. NCBI lineage: Eukaryota > Metazoa > Chordata > Amphibia > Anura > Aromobatidae > Anomaloglossus > Anomaloglossus baeobatrachus. The sequence goes on along the minus strand of NW_027443815.1, from coordinate 28,356 downwards.
GCGCATACATGAAATGAACACATTTTTCTCCAAAACTATAATAGATGCAAGCTTGTCCTGTTTGGTGGAGATGATATTTAATAAAATAAGTAGAAATCCACTAAAAGTTTTGTTTGGTTATCTTGCAATCCCGAGATAATCGTCTCCATGCTCCAAATCCATTTTAAAGCCATTTTTAAGGCATTTCGCGCATACATGAAATGAATACATTTTTCTCCAAAACTATAACAGCTGCAAGCTTGTCCTGTTTGGTGGAGATGATATTTAATAAAATAAGTAGAAATCCACTAAAAGTTTTGTTTGGTTATCTTGCAATCCCGAGATAATCGTCTCCATGCTCCAAATCCATTTTAAAGCCATTTTTAAGGCATTTCGCGCATACATGAAATGAACATATTTTTCTCCAAAACTATAACAGATGCAAGCTTGTCCTGTTTGGTGGAGATGATATTTAATAAAATAAGTAGAAATCCACTAAAAGTTTTGTTTGGTTATCTTGCAATCCCGAGATAATCGTCTCCATGCTCCAAATCCATTTTAAAGCCATTTTTAAGGCATTTCGCGCATACATGAAATGAACACATTTTTCTCCAAAACTATAACAGATGCAAGCTTGTCCTGTTTGGTGGAGATGATATTTAATAAAATAAGTAGAAATCCACTAAAAGTTTTGTTTGGTTATCTTGCAATCCCGAGATAATCGTCTCCATGCTCCAAATCCATTTTAAAGCCATTTTTAAGGCATTTCGCGCATACATGAAATGAACACATTTTTCTCCAAAACTATAACAGATGCAAGCTTGTCCTGTTTGGTGGAGATGATATTTAATAAAATAAGTAGAAATCCACTAAAAGTTTTGTTTGGTTATCTTGCAATCCCGAGATAATCGTCTCCATGCTCCAAATCCATTTTAAAGCCATTTTTAAGGCATTTCGCGCATACATGAAATGAACACATTTTTCTCCAAAACTATAACAGATGCAAGCTTGTCCTGTTTGGTGGAGATGATATTTAATAAAATAAGTAGAAATCCACTAAAAGTTTTGTTTGGTTATCTTGCAATCCCGAGATAATCGTCTCCATGCTCCAAATCCATTTTAAAGCCATTTTTAAGGCATTTCGCGCATACATGAAATGAACACATTTTTCTCCAAAACTATAACAGATGCAAGCTTGTCCTGTTTGGTGGAGATGATATTTAATAAAATAAGTAGAAATCCACTAAAAGTTTTGTTTGGTTATCTTGCAATCCCGAGATAATCGTCTCCATGCTCCAAATCCATTTTAAAGCCATTTTTAAGGCATTTCGCGCATACATGAAATGAACACATTTTTCTCCAAAACTATAACAGATGCAAGCTTGTCCTGTTTGGTGGAGATGATATTTAATAAAATAAGTAGAAATCCACTAAAAGTTTTGTTTGGTTATCTTGCAATCCCGAGATAATCGTCTCCATGCTCCAAATCCATTTTAAAGCCATTTTTAAGGCATTTCGCGCATACATGAAATGAACACATTTTTCTCCAAAACTATAACAGATGCAAGCTTGTCCTGTTTGGTGGAGATGATATTTAATAAAATAAGTAGAAATCCACTAAAAGTTTTGTTTGGTTATCTTGCAATCCCGAGATAATCGTCTCCATGCTCCAAATCCATTTTAAAGCCATTTTTAAGGCATTTCGCGCATACATGAAATGAACACATTTTTCTCCAAAACTATAACAGATGCAAGCTTGTCCTGTTTGGTGGAGATGATATTTAATAAAATAAGTAGAAATCCACTAAAAGTTTTGTTTGGTTATCTTGCAATCCCGATATAATCGTCTCCATGCTCCAAATCCATTTTAAAGCCATTTTTAAGGCATTTCGCGCATACATGAAATGAACACATTTTTCTCCAAAACTATAACAGATGCAAGCTTGTCCTGTTTGGTGGAGATGATATTTAATAAAATAAGTAGAAATCCACTAAAAGTTTTGTTTGGTTATCTTGCAATCCCGAGATAATCGTCTCCATGCTCCAAATCCATTTTAAAGCCATTTTTAAGGCATTTCGCGCATACATGAAATGAACACATTTTTCTCCAAAACTATAACAGATGCAAGCTTGTCCTGTTTGGTGGAGATGATATTTAATAAAATAAGTAGAAATCCACTAAAAGTTTTGTTTGGTTATCTTGCAATCCCGAGATAATCGTCTCCATGCTCCAAATCCATTTTAAAGCCATTTTTAAGGCATTTCGCGCATACATGAAATGAACACATTTTTCTCCAAAACTATAACAGATGCAAGCTTGTCCTGTTTGGTGGAGATGATATTTAATAAAATAAGTAGAAATCCACTAAACGTTTTGTTTGGTTATCTTGCAATCCCGAGATAATCGTCTCCATGCTCCAAATCCATTTTAAAGCCATTTTTAAGGCATTTCGCGCATACATGAAATGAACACATTTTTCTCCAAAACTATAACAGATGCAAGCTTGTCCTGTTTGGTGGAGATGATATTTAATAAAATAAGTAGAAATCCACTAAAAGTTTTGTTTGGTTATCTTGCAATCCCGAGATAATCGTCTCCATGCTCCAAATCCATTTTAAAGCCATTTTTAAGGCATTTCGCGCATACATGAAATGAACACATTTTTCTCCAAAACTATAACAGATGCAAGCTTGTCCTGTTTGGTGGAGATGATATTTAATAAAATAAGTAGAAATCCACTAAAAGTTTTGTTTGGTTATCTTGCAATCCCGAGATAATCGTCTCCATGCTCCAAATCCATTTTAAAGCCATTTTTAAGGCATTTCGCGCATACATGAAATGAACACATTTTTCTCCAAAACTATAACAGATGCAAGCTTGTCCTGTTTGGTGGAGATGATATTTAATAAAATAAGTAGAAATCCACTAAAAGTTTTGTTTGGTTATCTTGCAATCCCGAGATAATCGTCTCCATGCTCCAAATCCATTTTAAAGCCATTTTTAAGGCATTTCGCGCATACATGAAATGAACACATTTTTCTCCAAAACTATAACAGATGCAAGCTTGTCCTGTTTGGTGGAGATGATATTTAATAAAATAAGTAGAAATCCACTAAAAGTTTTGTTTGGTTATCTTGCAATCCCGAGATAATCGTCTCCATGCTCCAAATCCATTTTAAAGCCATTTTTAAGGCATTTCGCGCATACATGAAATGAACACATTTTTCTCCAAAACTATAACAGATGCAAGCTTGTCCTGTTTGGTGGAGATGATATTTAATAAAATAAGTAGAAATCCACTAAAAGTTTTGTTTGGTTATCTTGCAATCCCGAGATAATCGTCTCCATGCTCCAAATCCATTTTAAAGCCATTTTTAAGGCATTTCGCGCATACATGAAATGAACACATTTTTCTCCAAAACTATAACAGATGCAAGCTTGTCCTGTTTGGTGGAGATGATATTTAATAAAATAAGTAGAAATCCACTAAAAGTTTTGTTTGGTTATCTTGCAATCCCGAGATAATCGTCTCCATGCTCCAAATCCATTTTAAAGCCATTTTTAAGGCATTTCGCGCATACATGAAATGAATACATTTTTCTCCAAAACTATAACAGATGCAAGCTTGTCCTGTTTGGTGGAGATGATATTTAATAAAATAAGTAGAAATCCACTAAAAGTTTTGTTTGGTTATCTTGCAATCCCGAGATAATCGTCTCCATGCTCCAAATCCATTTTAAAGCCATTTTTAAGGCATTTCGCGCATACATGAAATGAACACATTTTTCTCCAAAACTATAACAGATGCAAGCTTGTCCTGTTTGGTGGAGATGATATTTAATAAAATAAGTAGAAATCCACTAAAAGTTTTGTTTGGTTATCTTGCAATCCCGAGATAATCGTCTCCATGCTCCAAATCCATTTTAAAGCCATTTTTAAGGCATTTCGCGCATACATGAAATGAACACATTTTTCTCCAAAACTATAACAGATGCAAGCTTGTCCTGTTTGGTGGAGATGATATTTAATAAAATAAGTAGAAATCCACTAAAAGTTTTGTTTGGTTATCTTGCAATCCCGAGATAATCGTCTCCATGCTCCAAATCCATTTTAAAGCCATTTTTAAGGCATTTCGCGCATACATGAAATGAACACATTTTTCTCCAAAACTATAACAGATGCAAGCTTGTCCTGTTTGGTGGAGATGATATTTAATAAAATAAGTAGAAATCCACTAAAAGTTTTGTTTGGTTATCTTGCAATCCCGAGATAATCGTCTCCATGCTCCAAATCCATTTTAAAGCCATTTTTAAGGCATTTCGCGCATACATGAAATGAACACATTTTTCTCCAAAACTATAACAGATGCAAGCTTGTCCTGTTTGGTGGAGATGATATTTAATAAAATAAGTAGAAATCCACTAAAAGTTTTGTTTGGTTATCTTGCAATCCCGAGATAATCGTCTCCATGCTCCAAATCCATTTTAAAGCCATTTTTAAGGCATTTCGCGCATACATGAAATGAACACATGTTTCTCCAAAACTATAACAGATGCAAGCTTGTCCTGTTTGGTGGAGATGATATTTAATAAAATAAGTAGAAATCCACTAAAAGTTTTGTTTGGTTATCTTGCAATCCCGAGATAATCGTCTCCATGCTCCAAATCTATTTTAAAGCCATTTTTAAGGCATTTCGCGCATACATGAAATGAACACATTTTTCTCCAAAACTATAACAGATGCAAGCTTGTCCTGTTTGGTGGAGATGATATTTAATAAAATAAGTAGAAATCCACTAAAAGTTTTGTTTGGTTATCTTGCAATCCCGAGATAATCGTCTCCATGCTCCAAATCCATTTTAAAGCCATTTTTAAGGCATTTCGCGCATACATGAATAGAGTTGAGCGCGGTTCGTGGTTCGTGGTTCTCCAGTTCGCGGCTCGAGTGATTTTGGGGCATGTTCTAGATCGAACTAGAACTCGAGCTTTTTGCAAAAGCTCGGTAGTTCTAGAAACGTTCGAGAACGGTTCTAGCAGCCAAAAAACAGCTAAATCATAGCTTGGTTTCTGCTGTAATAGTGTAAGTCACTCTGTGAATCAAACTATTATCACATTTCAGTGTATAGTGTGCGTGAACAGCGCCTTCAGATCACTGCTGTTTCTATAATGGCGATCGCCATTTTTTTTTTTTTTTTTTCTTGTCTTCCTTCCCTAAGTGCGCGCGTCTTGTGGGGCGGGCCAGCATGTCAGCCAATCCCAGACACACACACAGCTAAGTGGACTTTGAGCCAGAGAAGCAACGGCATGTGTGATAGGATCTGCATGTCACATGTCCCTGCATTATAAAACCGGACATTTTCTTCACGGACGCCATTATCTGCCTTCTGCGTCTTTGGTGTCAGACATCACTGTCGCAGCTCCGTCTTCCTGAGTCCTATAGCCGATACAGCTGTATGCGCTGCATACACAGCGTTAGACAGCTTAGGGAGAGCACTTTATAGCAGTCCTTTTAAGGGCTCCAACCGGCAGGGTCAGAGAGCCATAGGTGACAGGTCCTGCAAACAGCAACAGCGTCTGTGTAGCCCAGGTCAGGGATTTCCTACCTGCATTTCACCATTAGGAGGGAATAGAAAGGCAGGCTTCCATTCCTCTACCCAGAGCACCACAATCCTGCCACTGTACCCTCTTGTCCTCTGCACACTCCAACTGATAACTAAGCCATTATACTAGCAAACACTCAGTGTACCTAGTGGCATCCTATACGTGGCTATTGGACTTTGCTATAGTCCCACTAGTGCAAAGACATTTGCAGAGCGCGTCTGCCTGCATTGCACACTACAACTCATTCTAAACAAGCCATTATACTAGCAAACACTCAGTGTACCTAGTGGCATCCTATACGTGGCTATTGGACTTTGCTATAGTCCCACTAGTGCAAAGACATTTGCAGAGCGCGTCTGCCTGCATTGCACACTACAACTCATTCTAACCAAGCCATTATACTAGCAAACACTCAGTGTACCTAGTGGCATCCTATACGTGGCTATTGGACTTTGCTATAGTCCCACTAGTGCAAAGACATTTGCAGAGCGCGTCTGCCTGCATTGCACACTCCAACTCATTAAAACCAAGCCATTATACTAGCAAACACTCAGTGTACCTAGTGGCATCCTATACGTGGCTATTGGACTTTGCTATAGTCCCACTAGTGCAAAGACATTTGCATAGCGCGTCTGCCGGCATTGCACACTCAAACTCATTTTAACTAAGCCATTATACTAGCAAACACTCAGTGTACCTAGTGGCATCCTATACGTGGCTATTGGACTTTGCTATAGTCCCACTAGTGCAAAGACATTAGCAGAGCACATCTGCCTGCATTGCACACTACAACTCATTCTAACCAAGCCATTAGACTAGCAAACACTCAGTGTACCTAGTGGCATCCTATACGTGGCTATTGGACTTTGCTATAGTCCCACTAGTGCAAAGACATTTGCATAGCGCGTCTGCCTGCATTGCACACTCAAACTCATTTTAACTAAGCCATTATACTAGCAAACACTCAGTGTACCTAGTGGCATCCTATACGTGGCTATTGGACTTTGCTATAGTCCCACTAGTGCAAAGACATTAGCAGAGCACATCTGCCTGCATTGCACACTACAACTCATTCTAACCAAGCCATTATACTAGCAAACACTCAGTGTACCTAGTGGCATCCTATACGTGGCTATTGGACTTTGCTATAGTCCCACTAGTGCAAAGACATTTGCAGAGCGCGTCTGCCTGCATTGCACACTCCAACTCATTAAAACCAAGCCATTATACTAGCAAACACTCAGTGTACCTAGTGGCATCCTATACGTGGCTATTGGACTTTGCTATAGTCCCACTAGTGCAAAGACATTTGCATAGCGCGTCTGCCTGCATTGCACACTCAAACTCATTTTAACTAAGCCATTATACTAGCAAACACTCACTGTACCTAGTTGTATCCTAAACGTGGCTATTGTACTTTTGTCAATTCACAGTATTGGAACGTTATTTGCAGCACGTCTGCCTGCATTGCACACTCAAACTTTTTTAAACTCAGCCATTTATAGTAGCAAACACTCAGTGTACCTAGTTGTATCCTAAACGTGGCTATTGTACTTTTGTCTATTCACAGTATTGGAACGATATTTGCAGCACGTCTGCCTGCATTGCACACTCTAACTTTTTTAAACTCAGCCATTTATAGTAGCAAACACTCAGTGTACCTAGTTGTATCCTAAACGTGGCTATTGTACTTTTGTCAATTCACAGTATTGGAACGTTATTTGCAGCACGTCTGCCTGCATTGCACACTCAAACTTTTTTAAACTCAGCCATTTATAGTAGCAAACACTCAGTGTACCTAGTTGTATCCTAAACGTGGCTATTGTACTTTTGTCAATTCACAGTATTGGAACGTTATTTGCAGCACGTCTGCCTGCATTGCACACTCAAACTTTTTTAAACTCAGCCATTTATAGTAGCAAACACTCAGTGTACCTAGTTGTATCCTAAACGTGGCTATTGTACTTTTGTCAATTCACAGTATTGGAACGTTATTTGCAGCACGTCTGCCTGCATTGCACACTCAAACTTTTTTAAACTCAGCCATTTATAGTAGCAAACACTCAGTGTACCTAGTTGTATCCTAAACGTGGCTATTGTACTTTTGTCTATTCACAGTATTGGAACGTTATTTGCAGCACGTCTGCCTGCATTGCACACTCTAACTTTTTTAAACTCAGCCATTATACTAGCAAACACTCACTGTACCTAGTTGTATCCTAAACGTGGCTATTGTACTTTTGTCAATTCACAGTATTGGAACGTTATTTGCAGCACGTCTGCCTGCATTGCACACTCAAACTTTTTTAAACTCAGCCATTATACTAGCAAACACTCACTGTACCTAGTTGTATCCTAAACGTGGCTATTGTACTTTTGTCAATTCACAGTATTGGAACGTTATTTGCAGCACGTCTGCCTGCATTGCACACTCAAACTTTTTTAAACTCAGCCATTTATAGTAGCAAACACTCAGTGTACCTAGTTGTATCCTAAACGTGGCTATTGTACTTTTGTCAATTCACAGTATTGGAACGTTATTTGCAGCACGTCTGCCTGCATTGCACACTCAAACTTTTTTAAACTCAGCCATTTATAGTAGCAAACACTCAGTGTACCTAGTTGTATCCTAAACGTGGCTATTGTACTTTTGTCTATTCACAGTATTGGAACGATATTTGCAGCACGTCTGCCTGCATTGCACACTCTAACTTTTTTAAACTCAGCCATTTATAGTAGCAAACACTCAGTGTACCTAGTTGTATCCTAAACGTGGCTATTGTACTTTTGTCAATTCACAGTATTGGAACGTTATTTGCAGCACGTCTGCCTGCATTGCACACTCAAACTTTTTTAAACTCAGCCATTTATAGTAGCAAACACTCAGTGTACCTAGTTGTATCCTAAACGTGGCTATTGTACTTTTGTCAATTCACAGTATTGGAACGTTATTTGCAGCACGTCTGCCTGCATTGCACACTCAAACTTTTTTAAACTCAGCCATTTATAGTAGCAAACACTCAGTGTACCTAGTTGTATCCTAAACGTGGCTATTGTACTTTTGTCAATTCACAGTATTGGAACGTTATTTGCAGCACGTCTGCCTGCATTGCACACTCAAACTTTTTTAAACTCAGCCATTTATAGTAGCAAACACTCAGTGTACCTAGTTGTATCCTAAACGTGGCTATTGTACTTTTGTCAATTCACAGTATTGGAACGTTATTTGCAGCACGTCTGCCTGCATTGCACACTCAAACTTTTTTAAACTCAGCCATTTATAGTAGCAAACACTCAGTGTACCTAGTTGTATCCTAAACGTGGCTATTGTACTTTTGTCAATTCACAGTATTGGAACGTTATTTGCAGCACGTCTGCCTGCATTGCACACTCAAACTTTTTTAAACTCAGCCATTTATAGTAGCAAACACTCAGTGTACCTAGTTGTATCCTAAACGTGGCTATTGTACTTTTGTCTATTCACAGTATTGGAACGTTATTTGCAGCACGTCTGCCTGCATTGCACACTCTAACTTTTTTAAACTCAGCCATTATACTAGCAAACACTCACTGTACCTAGTTGTATCCTAAACGTGGCTATTGTACTTTTGTCAATTCACAGTATTGGAACGTTATTTGCAGCACGTCTGCCTGCATTGCACACTCAAACTTTTTTAAACTCAGCCATTATACTAGCAAACACTCACTGTACCTAGTTGTATCCTAAACGTGGCTATTGTACTTTTGTCAATTCACAGTATTGGAACGTTATTTGCAGCACGTCTGCCTGCATTGCACACTCAAACTTTTTTAAACTCAGCCATTTATAGTAGCAAACACTCAGTGTACCTAGTTGTATCCTAAACGTGGCTATTGTACTTTTGTCAATTCACAGTATTGGAACGTTATTTGCAGCACGTCTGCCTGCATTGCACACTCAAACTTTTTTAAACTCAGCCATTTATAGTAGCAAACACTCAGTGTACCTAGTTGTATCCTAAACGTGGCTATTGTACTTTTGTCTATTCACAGTATTGGAACGATATTTGCAGCACGTCTGCCTGCATTGCACACTCTAACTTTTTTAAACTCAGCCATTTATAGTAGCAAACACTCAGTGTACCTAGTTGTATCCTAAACGTGGCTATTGTACTTTTGTCAATTCACAGTATTGGAACGTTATTTGCAGCACGTCTGCCTGCATTGCACACTCAAACTTTTTTAAACTCAGCCATTTATAGTAGCAAACACTCAGTGTACCTAGTTGTATCCTAAACGTGGCTATTGTACTTTTGTCAATTCACAGTATTGGAACGTTATTTGCAGCACGTCTGCCTGCATTGCACACTCAAACTTTTTTAAACTCAGCCATTTATAGTAGCAAACACTCAGTGTACCTAGTTGTATCCTAAACGTGGCTATTGTACTTTTGTCTATTCACACTACTGCAAATCTATGTGCAGCACCTCTGCATGACAACCTCGTGCTCTGTTTTTAATAAGCTATAATGATAGCACAAAATACTGCCATTTTGTGGCATCATAGAACTGGCTGTTGTATTCCATTAGTGCCCCACTGGTGACAAGCTATTTCTAGCACCTCTACATCACACCCTCATGCACATTTAGCTACGCTAATGTTATAGCAAACTCATGGAATTCATTGCTGCATTTCATAATTCGGAGGGATAGAAAGTCAGGCTTCCTTTAGCTTTTCCTTCTGTTCATAGACAGCATCTCCAAGACAAATTTCCCCTCCACGTCTAAGTGTGGAGAGGCAGCTAGTGCGCATGCGTGTGCCGATGTACCCCAGCTGCAGCATAATTACAGTGTTTCGCCTAGTGAGTATGCTCAGCCTGACTGTGCCATTCCTGACGCTAAGTCTTCATTTCGGGATACAGCGCATGCTCCCACACTAAGTGTGAAAAGCCTCTTTGCACAGGTGCTTGCATTCTGTGCCGGGTCTAAGTCCTGTTTTGTGCCTAGACACCATGCTAAAGCTGATAGTCTTTTTTCAGAGACTGTATTTCATGCTACTGAGCATGCTCAGGCACTTCCTGCATCAGAGACTAGGTCCGGTAATGAACTCTTTGGCCCTGGCCCTGATGTGGGGGTCCCATATAGACCACAGGGCATCAGGTGTCCTCCCAAATGGCTTGCAGAGGCCCACACCTATGACTTGTCACCGCATTATTGATGGTCAGACGATGACTGGTGAGGTGTTTGGGTCATGGCAGCCATGAGGTCATCATTGAAGTTGCGTTTCCAAATAGGACGCTAGTTATGCCACTCATGACGTGTCACTCTGCTTTTGTCTCCAGGAGGTGCATTGTGGTTCACCCTGGTTTGGGGCGGACCCAGGTTATAAAAGGGGCTGGAGCCAACAAGGAGGTGCGCAGTCTTCTATTATGCTCCGAAAGAGCACACCTCCATGTGTTGAACCCATTGCGGCTTTAGGCCAGAGGTAGGCAGGGATAGGGTGGTGGATGCAGGCCACCACCACAGTTGGTAACGCAGAACGGTTAAGACCAGCTCCTGTCCTAACAGTCCTGCTTGTGCAGCCCAGTGGCATTAACAGGCCTGCTGCTGCTGATGCGCCTGCTGTCCACAGGTGTGGCCCCTACGCACACGGTCAGCGTACTCAATGGCCCCTGTGTTGTTAACAGGGAGTTCCTGGGCTGGGTGGGCATGTGGACCCTGTGACGCTAACAGGGCTCACAGTCTCCAGATCCGAATGGCGTCTAACTCGGTTCAGGCTACTATTAGTTTCATAGCCACACAGCTCTGTATCCTCCACCAAACCTTCAAGTTGCCAACCTCTCCTTTTCCAACTGGGAGCACGGTGGACACTGACTGCTGAAGGTGATATATACCTTTCTCTTTCTTTTCTTATTAATTTTTGTTATATAGCGGTCACAGATTATATACCACTTTATCCAAATCTGCCAGTCCCACTGTAACAGATGTTGTTTCTTCAGCAAATGTTACAGTTGTTTAACCACCAAATCCACGGACCCAAATTTTTTTCCCCTTTCCAACACACCTGTTCCCCTTTCCAACAGCATCTGTCCTTTTTCAACTCATTTTGGGATATGACCAAAAGTGCAACTGTGCAGGGACACCGTACTCAACGCCATCTCAGCACAGCAGCCATCCCTCGGTCCCTCCGATGTGGACAAGTAAAAGACCATTTCCTCCTATCCATGACAAAGTGTTGAGATTCACTCTGTGCAGCACTGGTGTTTAGTGGAAAAGTAGATCTAAGATTGCGTACCACATTCTGCAGATACTCCTGTATACGTGCGTCTATTTCTATGGCAGGAATTAGTTCGCCAAATTTTGTCTTGTACCGGGGATCTAACAGTGTGGCAACCCAGTATTCAGGATTACTTCAAATTCATACAATCCGAGGGTCATGTAGGTAGTGCAGCAAGAAGGCGCTCATGTGTCTTGTGCATCCAGGAGGACCAAGTCCTTGGTGTGTTGGTGGCAGAGAGGTGAGAATCGTGCATCCTTCCTCTGCCCTCTACCCACAACCTCGCACAACCGAAATGTGAGCAAGCTCTCACTCATCTGCTGAGTCTTCCATGCCCATCGCCAGTTCGTCCTCCATTTCTTCATGGGCTCCTGCACTTTCATCAACACTTTTTGCTGATACTATGCGCCCTTGTTAATCCCTCTCCCTCACCATGACTGCCGCATAGGTGCCGCTGACCATCTGGACCTCGTAGATCTTGTTATCCCTTCCGCATATGACTCCTCCTGTACTTCCTCCCCTTCCTCTTGTCCCAACACCTGACTCCGAATAATAATTACAGTGTGCTCCATCATGTAGATGACCAGAATTGTCACGCTGAGAATGACATTGCCAGTGCTAAACATCTTCGTCGACATTTCAAAACTGTGTAGCAGGGTGCATAGGTCCTTGATCTGACACCACTCCAGCAGCGTGATCGGCACCACCTCTGGATCAACTTATCCCAGGCTATATGTCTTACCGTATTTCAGCAGGGCTCTGCGGTGCTGCCACACACGCTGCAACATGTGCAGATTCCAATTCCTGCGTGTCGGAACATCGCATTTACGGCGTTTAACTGCCAGACCCTAAGACTTCCGGAGTGATGAAAGTTGTTGAGCTGCTGTGTGCGCACGATGGAAGTGAGCACATAGCGAGCGTGCCCGCTGCACAAGGACATGTAGGCCGTGATGGTGTTTTAAAAATTGCTGGAGAATTCGGATCAACACGTGAGCCATAAAAGGCACGTGTGTCACATTGCCCTGAGGATGGCCCGCAGCCAGGTTTGCATCATTGCCGCACACGGCTGTTAAGTCACCAACGGAGTCCGCTCCGTCAATTTGTACTCCGGTCGCCAGGTGACAACGTGTTCCTTTCATGAATAGTGCTGATGATGGGAGAGTAGTCGATGCCAGCGGCGCAGGTGGACGCAGGTTATGCTCACCCACTGGGCTGCATTACCTTGACAGATGCAGAATCTCTGGCTGAATGTAGCTGGTGGGTATCTCACAGATGAAATACCATCATTCAGCTACAACCAATGGGAAGACACCACACCCTTTTTTATGCCCATCCTGTCTGCAGACCACTGCCAGACATAGCTATGAACCTCTGGTTAATTTTACCCCCAGTTCAGTTTTATGATTTTGTGTGCTTGTTACCTGACTACTTTTCCTGCTTGCTGTTTATGTACCTTGTTGGCCGATACGCATTTCACCTCTGCTTGTTTTCTGATTAAGTCCTGGCCGTCCCATTCTGTTCCTGTTCCTCAATTAATGTTTTGACCCTGCCTGACTACTATTCTCTGTAATAGCGGTGTGACTCACATTTCCCATACATTTCAAAGTAAAACTTTGACCGCCTGATGGCATTGAGCTCTGCTGCCAGCATAGTAAGGAGGTGTGTGGTAGTCCTTGTGCGCAGTTGCAAGGAAGGGTGGCCTGACCACACAGGGTTTGCGCAAAGGTAGAGGACCCACACGAGGTTGAAGAGGCAGAAGCAGTGTATTAACTTCTACATACAGAACAAGGATTGAAACAACTCGTGGGGACGGCAAGACTTGTACAGCAGACCCTTCTCCATCTCTCACCATAGTTTGCCAGTGCCCAGTCAGTGACATGTACTGACCCTGTCTATGCTTACTGGTCCAAGTATCTGTGTTGAAATGCACCCTGTCGCACACAGATTTTCTCAAGGAAGTGGTGATGTTGTGTGCGACATGCCGGTGTAGCGCGGGCATGCTTTTCTTGGAGAAGCAGTGGTGATTGGGCATCTGGTACTGGGGCACAGCGACAGACATAAGGTCTGTAAAATCCTGTGTGTCCACTACGCGTAAAGGCAGCATTTCGGTAGCCAACAGCTTACAGAGGGATAGAGTCAACCACTTAGCTTTGTCATGGGTCGCAGTAAGTGGCCTTTTATTTGACCACATCTGAGGGACAGAGATCTGGCTGCTGTCTGTAGACGGTGTTGAGTAGGGTGTCCCTGGAAAAATGCAGGTTTGTGAGAAAAGTGCAGGCGGAGACATGATGTTGGCTTCATCTTGCCTTCAGATCTGTTCATCTTGTATCATTTTTAAAAAACACAGCAAGCAAGGGTTACTCCAAGCGGAGTCTCCCTTTTTTTCCAAAAATTGTGCCCCACACAGACACCTTATCAGTGGCAGCACTTGTGCCCTAGTTGCAAACAGGATGTTTTGATTTGCATCAAGCACATTCCAAATCCACAAGCATTTACTCTCCCCAGGATGACACAGGGGTAGTAAATTCCTTCTGGATCCATGACTTGTTCATTTTGATGAACGTCAGTCTGTCCACATTGTCACTGGACAGACGCGTGCGCTTATCTGTCAGCACACACCCAGCAGCACTGAAGACACGTTCAGAGACAACGCTGGCAGCTGGACACGACAAAATCTTCGAGGCGTAACTGGAGAGCTCTTGACATTTTTCTAGATTTGAAGCACAAAAGGAGCAAGGCTCCATTTGCAAAGTCATTGCATCGATGTTCATTTGGAGATACTCCTGTATCATCCTCTCCATCCGTTGACTATGTGTCAGACTTGTTGTCTCTGGTGGCCTTGCAAAGGAGGGTCTAAAAAAATTATGAAAAGATTCCATAAAATTGCTGTTACCAGCACCAGATACGGTCCTACTGGTACGGGTAGACTGTTGAAGATGACGAGGCCGTCCCATGTTTGTCAAGTTACAACTGGGAGAATCACTCCCTTCACCTGCACGGTTGTTTGGTGGAAAAGCCGAGCTAAGATCGAGTAACAGCTCCTGCTGATACTCCTGCATACGTGCGTCCCTTTCTATGGGTGGAATTATGTCACAAAATTTGGACTTGTCCCGGGGATCTAATAGTGTGGCAAGCCAGTAGTCATCATCACTTCTAATTTTGACAATACGAGGGTCATGTTGGAGGTAGTGCAACAAGAAGGCACTCATGTGTCTTGCGCAGCCATGCGCACCAAGTCCACGCTGTGTTTGTGGCATAGAGGTGCTAACCGTTCTTTCTTCCTCTGTCATCTCCCCCCAACCTCTTTCAACTGAAATTTGACCAAGGTCCCCCTCATCTGCTGAGTCTTCCATGTCCATGGACAGTTCGTCCTCCATATCTTCATGTCCTCCTGCACCTTCCTCAACATGTCGCCTGCTACCATGCGCCCTTGTTGATCCCTGTCCCCCATGGTCCCATGCCTGCCGCGTTGGTGATGATGAACGTCTGGACCTTGGTGATGTTGTTGTGTCTTGCGCATATGAATCCTCCTGTAGTTCCTCCCCTTCCTGTTGTCCCACCCCCTGACTACGAATAGTGTTTAGCGTGTGCTCCAGCATGTAAATGACTGTAATCGTCATGCTGATAATGGCATTGTCAGCGCTAAACATATTCGTCGCCATGTCGAAACTGTGCAGAAGGGTGCATAGGTCCTTGATCTGAGATCACTCCATCAGGGTGATCTGCCCCACTTCTGCATCTCGTTGGCCCAGGCTATACATCATGACGTATTGCACCAGGGCTCGCCGGTGCTGCCACAGTCGCTGTAACATGTGGAGAGTTGAATTCCAGCGTGTCGCCACATCGCATTTCAGGCGATGAACCGGCAGGCCGAAAGACTTCTGGAGCGATGCAAGTCGCTCAGGTGCGGCGGTTGAACGGCGGAAGTGAGCACTGCAGACAGTTTCCGTGCCCTGGTCAGAAGGCCATCTAGGCCGGGATAGTGTGTTAAAAATTGCTGGACAACAAGGTTAAACACGTGAGCCATACAAGGCACGTGTGTCACCTTGCCCAGGCGAAGGGCCGCACCCAGGTTTGCAGCATTGTCGCACACGGCCTTACCAGGCTGCAGGTTGAGTGGAGACAACCATTTATCAAAATCAGTCTCCAGAGCTGCCCACAACTCAGTCGCTGTGTGACTCCTATTTCAAAGACATGTCAAGCTAAAGACCGCCTGATGCCGTTGCGCTCTGCTACCAGCATAGTAATGAGGGGTGCGTGATTCCTTCTGCGCAGTGAGAACGCTGGTGGCCTGACCAGGCAGGCTTGGGGCGGAGGTGGAGGACCCAGATGAGGTGGAGGATGCAGAAGCAGTGGCGGAACTTGGACAGACAGAGGATTGACACACAAGTCGTGGGGACGGCAAGACTTGTGCAGCAGACCCTTCACCATCTATCACCATAGTTACCCAGTGGCCAGTCAGCGACATGTAACGTCCCTGTCCATGCTTACTGGTCCAAGTATCGGTGGTGAAATGCACCCGTTCACACACAGAGTTTCTCAAGGAAGCGGTGATGTTGTGTGCGACATGCTGGTGTAGCGCGGGCACACCTTTCTTAGAGAAGTAGTGGCGACTAGGCATCTGGTACTGGGGCACAGCGACAGACATAAGGTCTCTAAAATCCTGTGTGTCCACTAGGCGGAAAGGCAGCATTTCTGTAGTCAACAGCTTACAGAGGGATAGAGTCAACCTCTTCGCTTTGTCATGGGTCGCAGGAAGTGGCCTTTTATTTGACCACATCTGAGGGACAGAGATCTGGCTGCTGTGTGTAGACGGTGTTGAGTCGGGTGTCCCTGGAAAAATGCAGCTTTGTGAGGAAAGTGCAGGCGGAGACATGATGTTGCCTTCATCCAAAGTTGGTGCTATCGATGTCTGAGAGAGCTGTACACACTCACTTGTTTCCCCTTCCAAACCAACTGACGACCTACCAAGCAAACTGCCTGTTGCGGTTACAGTGGTGGAAGTTGTGGGTGGAAAAACAGGTGTGACAGCTGTCCCCACAGTCCTAGAAGATGACGAGCGCGCGGATGCACTGGAAGGGGCAGGCGGTGGATGGTTCGCTCCGCTAGGCCGCATTGCAGCACGGTGAGCTTCCCATCGGGCCATATGATATTTATTCATGTGACGATTCATGGAAGAAGTTGTCAAACTGCTGAGGTTTTGACCTCTACTAAGAGAACCATGACAAATTTTACAGATCACAGAATTTGGGCGATCTTTTTCTATGTCAAAAAAGGACCTGGCTAGGCAAGGCTTAGAGGCCATGCGACCTGTTGATCCACCCCGAATAATGCTCAGAGGCAGAGTGGTGGCTGAGGATGCAGTTGTAGACGTGCTACCAGTGCTCCGACTGTGTCCAGGAAGGCGCCAGGTTACTTCGACGTCGGTTGCATCCTCCTCCACCGCCTCTGTTGACCTCCTCGAGTGTCTGACTGTGGGTTGACAGTAGGTGTGATCTAGAACTTAATCATCAATTGTTGTGTTTGCACTCCCCTACCCCTCAGACCGAGTTTCTTCTTGCCCTGACCGAATATTTAAGTTGTCATCCCAATCGGGTATCTGCGTCTCATCTTCATCAGTATGTTCCTCATTGCCTATAACCACAGTTGTTGGAAAGGCAGCATTTTGGTAGCCAACAGTTTGCATATGATGAAAGTCAACCTCCAAGCCATTTCATGCCCTTCTAAAAGCATGTAAAACACAGCGAGGGGACTCCAACCACAGTCTCCCTCGTTGCCACTAACTGGGCCACACACACCCCACTTGACTGGCATCGGTTGAGCCCCCTTTTGAAAAAGAAAAAGATGCTTTGCATGAAGCACTCTCAAAAATACGCGTGCCTTTCCCGTCCCCTGGCTGACCCAGGGGAAGAAAAGTCCTCTGAGAGCCATGACTTGTTCATCTTGGTTCTTTTAGAGACACAGCGAGGGGACTCCAACCACAGTCTCCCTCGTTGCCACTAACTGGGCCACACACACCCCACTTGACTGGCATCGGTTGAGCACCCTTTTGAAAAAGAAAAAGATGCTTTGCATGAAGCACTCTCAAAAATACGCGTGCCTTTCCCGTCCCCTGGCTGACCCAGGGGAAGAAAAGTCCTCTGAGAGCCATGACTTGTTCATCTTGGTTCTTTTAGAGACACAGCGAGGGGACTCCAACCACAGTCTCCCTCGTTGCCACTAACTGGGCCACACACACCCCACTTGACTGGCATCGGTTGAGCCCCCTTTTGAAAAAGAAAAAGATGCTTTGCATGAAGCACTCTCAAAAATACGCGTGCCTTTCCCGTCCCCTGGCTGACCCAGGGGAAGAAAAGTCCTCTGAGAGCCATGACTTGTTCATCTTGGTTCTTTTAGAGACACAGCGAGGGGACTCCAACCACAGTCTCCCTCGTTGCCACTAACTGGGCCACACACACCCCACTTGACTGGCATCGGTTGAGCCCCCCTTTTGACAAAGAAAAAGATGCTTTGCATGAAGCACTCTAAAAAATACGCGTGCCTTTCCCGTCCCCTGGCTGACCCAGGGGAAGAAAAGTCCTCTGAGAGCCATGACTTGTTCATCTTGGTTCTTTTAGAGACACAGCGAGGGGACTCCAACCACAGTCTCCCTCGTTGCCACTAACTGGGCCACACACACCCCACTTGACTGGCATCGGTTGAGCCCCCTTTTGAAAAAGAAAAAGATGCTTTGCATGAAGCACTCTCAAAAATACGCGTGCCTTTCCCGTCCCCTGGCTGACCCAGGGGAAGAAAAGTCCTCTGAGAGCCATGACTTGTTCATCTTGGTTCTTTTAGAGACACAGCGAGGGGACTCCAACCACAGTCTCCCTCGTTGCCACTAACTGGGCCACACACACCCCACTTGACTGGCATCGGTTGAGCCCCCTTTTGAAAAAGAAAAAGATGCTTTGCATGAAGCACTCTCAAAAATACGCGTGCCTTTCCCGTCCCCTGGCTGACCCAGGGGAAGAAAAGTCCTCTGAGAGCCAGGTCCACATTGTCAGTGGACAGACACGTGTGCTTATCTGCCAGCAGACCCCCAGCAGCACTGAAGACAGGTTCCGAGAGAACGCTGGCTGCAGGACACGACAAGATCCTCAAGGCGTACGTGGCGAGCTCAGGCAATTTATCCAGATTGGAAGCCTAAAATGAGCAGGGCTCAAGTTGCACAATAATGGAATCGATGTTTCTTTGCATATACTCATATATCTGTGTGTCTCCCTCTTTTTCCTTGTCCAGCTGTTTTGTTTTCACATGAGTATATGTCCTTGTCACTTTCCCATGTGTTTGTGTTATGTTGTGAGTTGTTTGTCACCTTTTGGACACCTTTCAGGGTGTTTTCTAGGTGTTTTACTGTGTTTGTGATTGCCTGCCATTGTTTCCTATGGGCTCGAGTTCGGTTCGTCGAACGTTCGACGAGCCGAACTCGAGCCAGACCCCCCGTTCGGCGAACCGCCTCGAGCCGAACCGGGACCGGTTCGCTCATCTCTATACATGAAATGAACACATTTTTCTCCAAAACTATAACAGATGCAAGCTTGTCCTGTTTGGTGGAGATGATATTTAATAAAATAAGTAGAAATCCACTAAAAGTTTTGTTTGGTTATCTTGCAATCCCGAGATAATCGTCTCCATGCTCCAAATCCATTTTAAAGCCATTTTTAAGGCATTTCGCGCATACATGAAATGAACACATTTTTCTCCAAAACTATAACAGATGCAAGCTTGTCCTGTTTGGTGGAGATGATATTTAATAAAATAAGTAGAAATCCACTAAAAGTTTTGTTTGGTTATCTTGCAATCCCGAGATAATCGTCTCCATGCTCCAAATCCATTTTAAAGCCATTTTTAAGGCATTTCGCGCATACATGAAATGAACACATTTTTCTCCAAAACTATAACAGATGCAAGCTTGTCCTGTTTGGTGGAGATGATATTTAATAAAATAAGTAGAAATCCACTAAAAGTTTTGTTTGGTTATCTTGCAATCCCGAGATAATCGTCTCCATGCTCCAAATCCATTTTAAAGCCATTTTTAAGGCATTTCGCGCATACATGAAATGAACACATTTTTCTCCAAAACTATAACAGATGCAAGCTTGTCCTGTTTGGTGGAGATGATATTTAATAAAATAAGTAGAAATCCACTAAAAGTTTTGTTTGGTTATCTTGCAATCCCGAGATAATCGTCTCCATGCTCCAAATCCATTTTAAAGCCATTTTTAAGGCATTTCGCGCATACATGAAATGAACACATTTTCTCCAAAACTATAACAGATGCAAGCTTGTCCTGTTTGGTGGAGATGATATTTAATAAAATAAGTAGAAATCCACTAAAAGTTTTGTTTGGTTATCTTGCAATCCCGAGATAATCGTCTCCATGCTCCAAATCCATTTTAAAGCCATTTTTAAGGCATTTCGCGCATACATGAAATGAACACATTTTTCTCCAAAACTATAACAGATGCAAGCTTGTCCTGTTTGGTGGAGATGATATTTAATAAAATAAGTAGAAATCCACTAAAAGTTTTGTTTGGTTATCTTGCAATCCCGATATAATCGTCTCCATGCTCCAAATCCATTTTAAAGCCATTTTTAAGGCATTTCGCGCATACATGAAATGAACACATTTTTCTCCAAAACTATAACAGATGCAAGCTTGTCCTGTTTGGTGGAGATGATATTTAATAAAATAAGTAGAAATCCACTAAAAGTTTTGTTTGGTTATCTTGCAATCCCGAGATAATCGTCTCCATGCTCCAAATCCATTTTAAAGCCATTTTTAAGGCATTTCGCGCATACATGAAATGAACACATTTTTCTCCAAAACTATAACAGATGCAAGCTTGTCCTGTTTGGTGGAGATGATATTTAATAAAATAAGTAGAAATCCACTAAAAGTTTTGTTTGGTTATCTTGCAATCCCGAGATAATCGTCTCCATGCTCCAAATCCATTTTAAAGCCATTTTTAAGGCATTTCGCGCATACATGAAATGAACACATTTTTCTCCAAAACTATAACAGATGCAAGCTTGTCCTGTTTGGTGGAGATGATATTTAATAAAATAAGTAGAAATCCACTAAACGTTTTGTTTGGTTATCTTGCAATCCCGAGATAATCGTCTCCATGCTCCAAATCCATTTTAAAGCCATTTTTAAGGCATTTCGCGCATACATGAAATGAACACATTTTTCTCCAAAACTATAACAGATGCAAGCTTGTCCTGTTTGGTGGAGATGATATTTAATAAAATAAGTAGAAATCCACTAAAAGTTTTGTTTGGTTATCTTGCAATCCCGAGATAATCGTCTCCATGCTCCAAATCCATTTTAAAGCCATTTTTAAGGCATTTCGCGCATACATGAAATGAACACATTTTTCTCCAAAACTATAACAGATGCAAGCTTGTCCTGTTTGGTGGAGATGATATTTAATAAAATAAGTAGAAATCCACTAAAAGTTTTGTTTGGTTATCTTGCAATCCCGAGATAATCGTCTCCATGCTCCAAATCCATTTTAAAGCCATTTTTAAGGCATTTCGCGCATACATGAAATGAACACATTTTTCTCCAAAACTATAACAGATGCAAGCTTGTCCTGTTTGGTGGAGATGATATTTAATAAAATAAGTAGAAATCTACTAAAAGTTTTGTTTGGTTATCTTGCAATCCCGAGATAATCGTCTCCATGCTCCAAATCCATTTTAAAGCCATTTTTAAGGCATTTCGCGCATACATGAAATGAACACATTTTTCTCCAAAACTATAACAGATGCAAGCTTGTCCTGTTTGGTGGAGATGATATTTAATAAAATAAGTAGAAATCCACTAAAAGTTTTGTTTGGTTATCTTGCAATCCCGAGATAATCGTCTCCATGCTCCAAATCCATTTTAAAGCCATTTTTAAGGCATTTCGCGCATACATGAAATGAACACATTTTTCTCCAAAACTATAACAGATGCAAGCTTGTCCTGTTTGGTGGAGATGATATTTAATAAAATAAGTAGAAATCCACTAAAAGTTTTGTTTGGTTATCTTGCAATCCCGAGATAATCGTCTCCATGCTCCAAATCCATTTTAAAGCCATTTTTAAGGCATTTCGCGCATACATGAAATGAACACATTTTTCTCCAAAACTATAACAGATGCAAGCTTGTCCTGTTTGGTGGAGATGATATTTAATAAAATAAGTAGAAATCCACTAAAAGTTTTGTTTGGTTATCTTGCAATCCCGAGATAATCGTCTCCATGCTCCAAATCCATTTTAAAGCCATTTTAAGGCATTTCGCGCATACATGAAATGAACACATTTTTCTCCAAAACTATAACAGATGCAAGCTTGTCCTGTTTGGTGGAGATGATATTTAATAAAATAAGTAGAAATCCACTAAAAGTTTTGTTTGGTTATCTTGCAATCCCGAGATAATCGTCTCCATGCTCCAAATCCATTTTAAAGCCATTTTTAAGGCATTTCGCGCATACATGAAATGAACACATTTTTCTCCAAAACTATAACAGATGCAAGCTTGTCCTGTTTGGTGGAGATGATATTTAATAAAATAAGTAGAAATCCACTAAAAGTTTTGTTTGGTTATCTTGCAATCCCGAGATAATCGTCTCCATGCTCCAAATCCATTTTAAAGCCATTTTTAAGGCATTTCGCGCATACATGAAATGAACACATTTTTCTCCAAAACTATAACAGATGCAAGCTTGTCCTGTTTGGTGGAGATGATATTTAATAAAATAAGTAGAAATCCACTAAAAGTTTTGTTTGGTTATCTTGCAATCCCGAGATAATCGTCTCCATGCTCCAAATCCATTTTAAAGCCATTTTTAAGGCATTTCGCGCATACATGAAATGAACACATTTTTCTCCAAAACTATAACAGATGCAAGCTTGTCCTGTTTGGTGGAGATGATATTTAATAAAATAAGTAGAAATCCACTAAAAGTTTTGTTTGGTTATCTTGCAATCCCGAGATAATCGTCTCCATGCTCCAAATCCATTTTAAAGCCATTTTTAAGGCATTTCGCGCATACATGAAATGAACACATTTTTCTCCAAAACTATAACAGATGCAAGCTTGTCCTGTTTGGTGGAGATGATATTTAATAAAATAAGTAGAAATCCACTAAAAGTTTTGTTTGGTTATCTTGCAATCCCGAGATAATCGTCTCCATGCTCCAAATCCATTTTAAAGCCATTTTTAAGGCATTTCGCGCATACATGAAATGAACACATTTTTCTCCAAAACTATAACAGATGCAAGCTTGTCCTGTTTGGTGGAGATGATATTTAATAAAATAAGTAGAAATCCACTAAAAGTTTTGTTTGGTTATCTTGCAATCCCGAGATAATCGTCTCCATGCTCCAAATCTATTTTAAAGCCATTTTTAAGGCATTTCGCGCATACATGAAATGAACACATTTTTCTCCAAAACTATAACAGATGCAAGCTTGTCCTGTTTGGTGGAGATGATATTTAATAAAATAAGTAGAAATCCACTAAAAGTTTTGTTTGGTTATCTTGCAATCCCGAGATAATCGTCTCCATGCTCCAAATCCATTTTAAAGCCATTTTTAAGGCATTTCGCGCATACATGAAATGAACACATTTTTCTCCAAAACTATAACAGATGCAAGCTTGTCCTGTTTGGTGGAGATGATATTTAATAAAATAAGTAGAAATCCACTAAAAGTTTTGTTTGGTTATCTTGCAATCCCGAGATAATCGTCTCCATGCTCCAAATCCATTTTAAAGCCATTTTTAAGGCATTTCGCGCATACATGAAATGAACACATTTTTCTCCAAAACTATAACAGATGCAAGCTTGTCCTGTTTGGTGGAGATGATATTTAATAAAATAAGTAGAAATCCACTAAAAGTTTTGTTTGGTTATCTTGCAATCCCGAGATAATCGTCTCCATGCTCCAAATCTATTTTAAAGCCATTTTTAAGGCATTTCGCGCATACATGAAATGAACACATTTTTCTCCAAAACTATAACAGATGCAAGCTTGTCCTGTTTGGTGGAGATGATATTTAATAAAATAAGTAGAAATCCACTAAAGGTTTTGTTTGGTTATCTTGCAATCCCGAGATAATCGTCTCCATGCTCCAAATCCATTTTAAAGCCATTTTTAAGGCATTTCGCGCATACATGAAATGAACACATTTTTCTCCAAAACTATAACAGATGCAAGCTTGTCCTGTTTGGTGGAGATGATATTTAATAAAATAAGTAGAAATCCACTAAAAGTTTTGTTTGGTTATCTTGCAATCCCGAGATAATCGTCTCCATGCTCCAAATCCATTTTAAAGCCATTTTTAAGGCATTTCGCGCATACATGAAATGAACACATTTTTCTCCAAAACTATAACAGATGCAAGCTTGTCCTGTTTGGTGGAGATGATATTTAATAAAATAAGTAGAAATCCACTAAAAGTTTTGTTTGGTTATCTTACAATCCCGAGATAATCGTCTCCATGCTCCAAATCCATTTTAAAGCCATTTTTAAGGCATTTCGCGCATACATGAAATGAACACATTTTTCTCCAAAACTATAACAGATGCAAGCTTGTCCTGTTTGGTGGAGATGATATTTAATAAAATAAGTAGAAATCCACTAAAAGTTTTGTTTGGTTATCTTGCAATCCCGAGATAATCGTCTCCATGCTCCAAATCCATTTTAAAGCCATTTTTAAGGCATTTCGCGCATACATGAAATGAACACATTTTTCTCCAAAACTATAACAGATGCAAGCTTGTCCTGTTTGGTGGAGATGATATTTAATAAAATAAGTAGAAATCCACTAAAAGTTTTGTTTGGTTATCTTGCAATCCCGAGATAATCGTCTCCATGCTCCAAATCCATTTTAAAGCCATTTTTAAGGCATTTCGCGCATACATGAAATGAACACATTTTTCTCCAAAACTATAACAGATGCAAGCTTGTCCTGTTTGGTGGAGATGATATTTAATAAAATAAGTAGAAATCCACTAAAAGTTTTGTTTGGTTATCTTGCAATCCCGAGATAATCGTCTCCTTGCTCCAAATCCATTTTAAAGCCATTTTTAAGGCATTTCGCGCATACATGAAATGAACACATTTTTCTCCAAAACTATAACAGATGCAAGCTTGTCCTGTTTGGTGGAGATGCTATTTAATAAAATAAGTAGAAATCCACTAAAAGTTTTGTTTGGTTATCTTGCAATCCCGAGATAATCGTCTCCATGCTCCAAATCCATCTTAAAGCCATTTTTAAGGCATTTCGCGCATACATGAAATGAACACATTTTTCTCCAAAACTATAACAGATGCATAGGGGTGGCAAAGGCGGTCTTCCCCCGGTCTGCCTCAGCAACGGACACTAGCCAATAGTGACTAGTGAGATCAAGGGTAGAAAAATAATTTGCAGTTCTCAATGCAGCTAGCGATTCCTCAATACGGGGGAGTGGTGCTGTCCTTCTTCTTTAACAGGACCAACGGAGCTGCCCAAAGGCTACAACTGTCACGGATAACCCCAGCCGCCTTCATGTTGCTCAACATGTCCTTGGTACACTGGTAATGTGAAGGTGGTATTGGCTTATAGCTCTCTTTGATGGGTGGGTGTGCACCTGTGGGGATGTAGTGTTGGACCCCTTTTATTCCCCCAAAATCTAGCGGATGTTTGCTGAAGACTTGCTCGCTCGTATTCTTGCACTACCCTGTGGACCCGCTTCTTGTGATGTGAAGGTGTGGAGTCAGTGCCTACGTGTAATTCCTTACACCACTCCTCTGGCTGACTTGGTGAGCAGTCACTGACTGGGTGGGGTGCAGTAATAGTGGATGCTGCTACTTGGATAGCATGTGTATCTACTGTGAACAGCTTATCAATGGTGGCAAGTCGGGGCAGCTTAACCTCCTGCTCTCCGCAGTTTAACACTCTCACGGGCACTCTTCCCTTCCGCACTAATGAATAAAACTATGATGTAAATATCATATAGATACCCCACAATTGTAAATAAAGGTAGGTTATGGGAAAAGGGGGAACAGGGAAAGAGGAAAATAGTGTAATAAAGTATACCTTCTGGGGGTGAGAGGAAATGGCAGCACAGCCAGTGGAGGTGAAGCAAAAGGAAGCCTGCAACTAAAGAGTTGAGAGCGTTATCACATGGTGACTGAGCCTGATTGTAAAGGGAGCATAGAGTGGAGCATACTCTGGGCACGTTAGAACCCAAGTTCTTAAACCATGAATATGGACCCCTTTTATTCTCCCAAAGTCTAGCGGATGTTTGCTGAAGACTTGCTCGTATTCTTGCACTACCCTGTGGACCCGCTTCTTGTGATGTGAAGGTGTGGAGTCAGTGCCTACGTGTAATTCCTTACACCACTCCTCTGGTTGACTTGGTGAGCTGTCACTGAATGGGTGTGGTGAAGTAACGGTGGATGCTGTGGCTTGGATATCATATTAAATATAGGGACCCCCATACAGTAGTATGAGAAATTTTTTTGTATTCAATGATCGGTATTACCTTCAGGGGCGCGGCACGTGGACGTGCGTTCCATTAGCCTCACTGCATTCCACTCCCATACAGGAAGTGGGCGCAGCTATTACTACGGTCGCACATAAAAGAACCCACAGCCACCACTGCACACAGCTGACTCCACCACTGGAAACCCACTTCTACACCAACGCAGGTAAGACAGGATCGGCACCTCTATGCTCCCGTTACAATCAGGCTCAGTCACCATGTGATAATGCTCTCAACAATTTAGTTGCAGGCTTCCCCTTGCTTCACCTCCACTGGCTGTGCTGCCATTTCCTCTCCCCCCTGGAAGGTATACTTTATTACACTATTTTCCTGTTTCCCTCTTCTCCCTTTTCCCATAACCTACCTTTATCTGCATTTGTGGGGTATCTATATACTATTTATATCACAGTTTTATTCATTAATACGGAAGGGAAGAGTGCGCGTGAGAGTGTTGAACTGCGGAGAGCAAGAGGTTAAGCTGCCCCGATTTGCCACCATTGATAAGCTGTTCACAGTAGATACACATGCTATCCAAGCAGCAGCAGCATCCACCATTACTGCACCCCACCCAGTCAGTGACAGCTCACCAAGTCAGCCAGAGGAGTGGTGTCAGGAATTACACGTAGGCACTGACTACACACCTTCACATCACAAGAAGGGGGTGCAAGTGTGACGCCCTGGACTAGCCAGTTAGTCACAGACATAACACACACACACACCCCCTTTCCCGGATAGTTACACTAGTCAGACACAAAACCGTTGTTGCCTCCCTCCAGGGGCTGATGTCCACACCAGGTGGGGCGGTGCCAGGCGGTTGGCCCCACCCACCAAGGAGTTCACAGGCCTGGAGGTGGGAAAACCAGTTAGTTAGTTGAAGTTCAGTTAAGAGTTGAACCGTGGAGGTAGTGAGTTCAGGGAACAGCCCAGTTTTGGGTAGGAGTGCAAAACTGCTAGTGTCTGGGTCAGATCCCAGGCACTATGGGGAGATAAGGTATGCACACCAGTGACTATGTAAGGGGAATACATGAAATAGCAGAAACTGCTGTGTGAATACTGACTTGAAAAATTCAATAGCTATATGCAAGAGTGAATATGTGAAAAATGGAATCTGCATTACTGCCATGAACATATGAATCAAGAGAAATTTAGCTACTGAATTGATCAATGCAATAGAGCCCCAACACTACGCCAAAGTATTTCTCTACGTTGGGGTCCCTAGCTTGTGTGTGTCCTCTCATGCAGTTAAAAAACCTACCGTGTATGGGAAGCTGAGACCCAGGCTATTTATGCGTATGATATGGATTGGCAATAGGTGTGGTTGGGGAGGGTTCACAAACGAAAAAATACTAACAAATAGGAATAACGTTTGGAACACCATTCTAAGTCCGAACTGGGTGCAAAAACCTAAAAAAACATCACTATGGGGAGATAAGGTATGCACACCAGTGACTATGTAAGGGGAATACATGAAATAGCAGAAACTGCTGTGTGAATACTGACTTGAAAAATCCAATAGCATTAATTCACATAATCCTAGTGACTGCGCACACAACATGGCCAAACGAAAACAAAAGACAGTACCTGGCCATTCAATCAAATGGAAACTCATAGGCAACACAGTCCATTAGACTAGGCAATTACATGCAGCCAAACAAAGTTCATGGGCCTTGCCTCAGAGTCGAACCCACAACCGCTTGGAGAACAAGCAAAGAGCCTACCACTAAACCAACTCAGTGAAGTTGGAAACCGACTCTACATTAATTAACATAATCCTAGTGACTGCGCACACAACATGGCCAAACAAAAGCAAAAGACAGTACCTAGCCTATCAATCCAATAGAAACTCATAGGTAACACAGTACATTGGACTAGGCAATTACATGCAGCCATACAAAGCCCATGGGTCTTGCCCCAGAGTCGAACCCACAAACTCTCGTAGCCAGGGCAAAGAGCCTAC
>NW_027443814.1:0-34655 GCF_048569485.1 Anomaloglossus baeobatrachus | reverse complement strand
CCTTTGATAGTAAGCTTTTCTGTAGTCTGCCTGTTGATGTATTTTCCGTTTGAACTGTGCACAACATGAAGAGACGGAACACTGGCGGCTTGTCACAATGCCCCCCGATGACATCACAATAGCGCTGCTGCCTAGAAAACAAGCTGCGCAGAAGAAGTTGTTCTTTGGGTGGGAGGGTGGGCTAGTGGAAGGAGGGGGCAATCTCTTTTTTTCCCGGGTGGTAGGGGGATGACAGGAGAAGGGAAGCGGGTGGTGAGAAAGGTACAGAGGGCAGGGTTTGGGGGCTGGGAAGGAAAGGGAAAAGATTAGGGTTTGGGGATGATGAAAGGGCTTTCTACGGGTAAGGATGGCAAAGGGTGGCAGTGACGGAAAGTCAGGCAACCTGTCCTGTCCGTCTTTTTGTATCGTGAATTGGAAAGACTGCAAGGGGGAGGGGAGTTGCTTGCGCCCTAAAGGAGGAGTTATTCAGATTCATTGCAGTGGGCGGCGGCTGCAAAACGCACCATTCTTCTTGTTTTGGCTCTGCAAAGCAGCCTTTTCAAGGGTTGGCTTGGGTGACAAAATGTCTTGTGTAGGCGTGGGTTTGTCTCCCTCTCGCTCTCTCTCCCTAAGATGTGTCCGGCATAGGCCAGGGTGCCACTCGAGGCCCAAACCAATTCTGGTTATCGCTTCTCGGCCTTTTGGCTAAGATCAAGTGTAGTATCTGTTCTTATCAGTTTAATATCTGATACGTCCCCTATCTGGGGACCATATATTAAATGGATTTTTAGAACAGGGAGATGGAAAAAGAGCTTGCTCTGTCCACTCCACGCATTGACCTGGTATTGCAGTACCTCCAGGAACGGTGCACCCCTTCTTAACCCAGTTTCCAAAAGCAGAACTCAATTCACCTGATTCATATTAGCCCGATTTAATGAATTGGAAGAAAGCATACGTCTTCATATGCACCTCAATTTGGCCCATTCACTTTTCACACTTCCTCCTTTTGTTTTTTATCTTTCACACTTTTGACTTTCTTTATTCATCCAAATAGCAAACTCATCACCACTCAACCTGACCAACTCGGCTATGTCCCCGTGCTGCAGTTCTCTGTCTTATCTAGATCATTTGCAATTGAATGGAATAGATCCCTTTTGGACAAAGTGGATTCACCTGCTGCTGCAGTGACCACAGGTGTGATAACATCTAGAATTGGCATCTGGTGCGATCTCTCCGCTTCCACTCCAAAGAAAGTTACCTGTTTATTCCTATCATGCATTGGTTTTTGGGGTTTTCTTTGAGTAATGATGATCTCTTTAGTAGTCTGTTGGCGCCCTCTCCTGGAGGAATAGTTTGCTTGCTCTTGGACATTCTAAAAGAGAGGTCATGATAGACATTGAGCTTCTGAGCTCAATTGGGGACAGTCATGGGTGATGAATGTTTGCAACCTACTGCGAAGCCTCATACCGCAATATAAGGAACGTCAAATACTAAGAAAGGGCGGCCTATGAAAGAATTACTACTTTCAATAAGTACACTTAAACGGCTAATTGGGAATAGAAAAACTGTAAAAAGCCCTCTGAGAAAGCCCCCCTCTAACCTTTGATAGTAAGCTTTTCTGTAGTCTGCCTGTTGATGTATTTTCCGTTTGAACTGTGCACAACATGAAGAGACGGAACACTGGCGGCTTGTCACAATGCCCCCCGATGACATCACAATAGCGCTGCTGCCTAGAAAACAAGCTGCGCAGAAGAAGTTGTTCTTTGGGTGGGAGGGTGGGCTAGTGGAAGGAGGGGGCAATCTCTTTTTTTCCCGGGTGGTAGGGGGATGACAGGAGAAGGGAAGCGGGTGGTGAGAAAGGTACAGAGGGCAGGGTTTGGGGGCTGGGAAGGAAAGGGAAAAGATTAGGGTTTGGGGATGATGAAAGGGCTTTCTACGGGTAAGGATGGCAAAGGGTGGCAGTGACGGAAAGTCAGGCAACCTGTCCTGTCCGTCTTTTTGTATCGTGAATTGGAAAGACTGCAAGGGGGAGGGGAGTTGCTTGCGCCCTAAAGGAGGAGTTATTCAGATTCATTGCAGTGGGCGGCGGCGGCTGCAAAACGCACCATTCTTCTTGTTTTGGCTCTGCAAAGCAGCCTTTTCAAGGGTTGGCTTGGGTGACAAAATGTCTTGTGTAGGCGTGGGTTTGTCTCCCTCTCGCTCTCTCTCCCTAAGATGTGTCCGGCATAGGCCAGGGTGCCACTCGAGGCCCAAACCAATTCTGGTTATCGCTTCTCGGCCTTTTGGCTAAGATCAAGTGTAGTATCTGTTCTTATCAGTTTAATATCTGATACGTCCCCTATCTGGGGACCATATATTAAATGGATTTTTAGAACAGGGAGATGGAAAAAGAGCTTGCTCTGTCCACTCCACGCATTGACCTGGTATTGCAGTACCTCCAGGAACGGTGCACCCCTTCTTAACCCAGTTTCCAAAAGCAGAACTCAATTCACCTGATTCATATTAGCCCGATTTAATGAATTGGAAGAAAGCATACGTCTTCATATGCACCTCAATTTGGCCCATTCACTTTTCACACTTCCTCCTTTTGTTTTTTATCTTTCACACTTTTGACTTTCTTTATTCATCCAAATAGCAAACTCATCACCACTCAACCTGACCAACTCGGCTATGTCCCCGTGCTGCAGTTCTCTGTCTTATCTAGATCATTTGCAATTGAATGGAATAGATCCCTTTTGGACAAAGTGGATTCACCTGCTGCTGCAGTGACCACAGGTGTGATAACATCTAGAATTGGCATCTGGTGCGATCTCTCCGCTTCCACTCCAAAGAAAGTTACCTGTTTATTCCTATCATGCATTGGTTTTTGGGGTTTTCTTTGAGTAATGATGATCTCTTTAGTAGTCTGTTGGCGCCCTCTCCTGGAGGAATAGTTTGCTTGCTCTTGGACATTCTAAAAGAGAGGTCATGATAGACATTGAGCTTCTGAGCTCAATTGGGGACAGTCATGGGTGATGAATGTTTGCAACCTACTGCGAAGCCTCATACCGCAATATAAGGAACGTCAAATACTAAGAAAGGGCGGCCTATGAAAGAATTACTACTTTCAATAAGTACACTTAAACGGCTAATTGGGAATAGAAAAACTGTAAAAAGCCCTCTGAGAAAGCCCCCCTCTAACCTTTGATAGTAAGCTTTTCTGTAGTCTGCCTGTTGATGTATTTTCCGTTTGAACTGTGCACAACATGAAGAGACGGAACACTGGCGGCTTGTCACAATGCCCCCCGATGACATCACAATAGCGCTGCTGCCTAGAAAACAAGCTGCGCAGAAGAAGTTGTTCTTTGGGTGGGAGGGTGGGCTAGTGGAAGGAGGGGGCAATCTCTTTTTTTCCCGGGTGGTAGGGGGATGACAGGAGAAGGGAAGCGGGTGGTGAGAAAGGTACAGAGGGCAGGGTTTGGGGGCTGGGAAGGAAAGGGAAAAGATTAGGGTTTGGGGATGATGAAAGGGCTTTCTACGGGTAAGGATGGCAAAGGGTGGCAGTGACGGAAAGTCAGGCAACCTGTCCTGTCCGTCTTTTTGTATCGTGAATTGGAAAGACTGCAAGGGGGAGGGGAGTTGCTTGCGCCCTAAAGGAGGAGTTATTCAGATTCATTGCAGTGGGCGGCGGCTGCAAAACGCACCATTCTTCTTGTTTTGGCTCTGCAAAGCAGCCTTTTCAAGGGTTGGCTTGGGTGACAAAATGTCTTGTGTAGGCGTGGGTTTGTCTCCCTCTCGCTCTCTCTCCCTAAGATGTGTCCGGCATAGGCCAGGGTGCCACTCGAGGCCCAAACCAATTCTGGTTATCGCTTCTCGGCCTTTTGGCTAAGATCAAGTGTAGTATCTGTTCTTATCAGTTTAATATCTGATACGTCCCCTATCTGGGGACCATATATTAAATGGATTTTTAGAACAGGGAGATGGAAAAAGAGCTTGCTCTGTCCACTCCACGCATTGACCTGGTATTGCAGTACCTCCAGGAACGGTGCACCCCTTCTTAACCCAGTTTCCAAAAGCAGAACTCAATTCACCTGATTCATATTAGCCCGATTTAATGAATTGGAAGAAAGCATACGTCTTCATATGCACCTCAATTTGGCCCATTCACTTTTCACACTTCCTCCTTTTGTTTTTTATCTTTCACACTTTTGACTTTCTTTATTCATCCAAATAGCAAACTCATCACCACTCAACCTGACCAACTCGGCTATGTCCCCGTGCTGCAGTTCTCTGTCTTATCTAGATCATTTGCAATTGAATGGAATAGATCCCTTTTGGACAAAGTGGATTCACCTGCTGCTGCAGTGACCACAGGTGTGATAACATCTAGAATTGGCATCTGGTGCGATCTCTCCGCTTCCACTCCAAAGAAAGTTACCTGTTTATTCCTATCATGCATTGGTTTTTGGGGTTTTCTTTGAGTAATGATGATCTCTTTAGTAGTCTGTTGGCGCCCTCTCCTGGAGGAATAGTTTGCTTGCTCTTGGACATTCTAAAAGAGAGGTCATGATAGACATTGAGCTTCTGAGCTCAATTGGGGACAGTCATGGGTGATGAATGTTTGCAACCTACTGCGAAGCCTCATACCGCAATATAAGGAACGTCAAATACTAAGAAAGGGCGGCCTATGAAAGAATTACTACTTTCAATAAGTACACTTAAACGGCTAATTGGGAATAGAAAAACTGTAAAAAGCCCTCTGAGAAAGCCCCCCTCTAACCTTTGATAGTAAGCTTTTCTGTAGTCTGCCTGTTGATGTATTTTCCGTTTGAACTGTGCACAACATGAAGAGACGGAACACTGGCGGCTTGTCACAATGCCCCCCGATGACATCACAATAGCGCTGCTGCCTAGAAAACAAGCTGCGCAGAAGAAGTTGTTCTTTGGGTGGGAGGGTGGGCTAGTGGAAGGAGGGGGCAATCTCTTTTTTTCCCGGGTGGTAGGGGGATGACAGGAGAAGGGAAGCGGGTGGTGAGAAAGGTACAGAGGGCAGGGTTTGGGGGCTGGGAAGGAAAGGGAAAAGATTAGGGTTTGGGGATGATGAAAGGGCTTTCTACGGGTAAGGATGGCAAAGGGTGGCAGTGACGGAAAGTCAGGCAACCTGTCCTGTCCGTCTTTTTGTATCGTGAATTGGAAAGACTGCAAGGGGGAGGGGAGTTGCTTGCGCCCTAAAGGAGGAGTTATTCAGATTCATTGCAGTGGGCGGCGGCTGCAAAACGCACCATTCTTCTTGTTTTGGCTCTGCAAAGCAGCCTTTTCAAGGGTTGGCTTGGGTGACAAAATGTCTTGTGTAGGCGTGGGTTTGTCTCCCTCTCGCTCTCTCTCCCTAAGATGTGTCCGGCATAGGCCAGGGTGCCACTCGAGGCCCAAACCAATTCTGGTTATCGCTTCTCGGCCTTTTGGCTAAGATCAAGTGTAGTATCTGTTCTTATCAGTTTAATATCTGATACGTCCCCTATCTGGGGACCATATATTAAATGGATTTTTAGAACAGGGAGATGGAAAAAGAGCTTGCTCTGTCCACTCCACGCATTGACCTGGTATTGCAGTACCTCCAGGAACGGTGCACCCCTTCTTAACCCAGTTTCCAAAAGCAGAACTCAATTCACCTGATTCATATTAGCCCGATTTAATGAATTGGAAGAAAGCATACGTCTTCATATGCACCTCAATTTGGCCCATTCACTTTTCACACTTCCTCCTTTTGTTTTTTATCTTTCACACTTTTGACTTTCTTTATTCATCCAAATAGCAAACTCATCACCACTCAACCTGACCAACTCGGCTATGTCCCCGTGCTGCAGTTCTCTGTCTTATCTAGATCATTTGCAATTGAATGGAATAGATCCCTTTTGGACAAAGTGGATTCACCTGCTGCTGCAGTGACCACAGGTGTGATAACATCTAGAATTGGCATCTGGTGCGATCTCTCCGCTTCCACTCCAAAGAAAGTTACCTGTTTATTCCTATCATGCATTGGTTTTTGGGGTTTTCTTTGAGTAATGATGATCTCTTTAGTAGTCTGTTGGCGCCCTCTCCTGGAGGAATAGTTTGCTTGCTCTTGGACATTCTAAAAGAGAGGTCATGATAGACATTGAGCTTCTGAGCTCAATTGGGGACAGTCATGGGTGATGAATGTTTGCAACCTACTGCGAAGCCTCATACCGCAATATAAGGAACGTCAAATACTAAGAAAGGGCGGCCTATGAAAGAATTACTACTTTCAATAAGTACACTTAAACGGCTAATTGGGAATAGAAAAACTGTAAAAAGCCCTCTGAGAAAGCCCCCCTCTAACCTTTGATAGTAAGCTTTTCTGTAGTCTGCCTGTTGATGTATTTTCCGTTTGAACTGTGCACAACATGAAGAGACGGAACACTGGCGGCTTGTCACAATGCCCCCCGATGACATCACAATAGCGCTGCTGCCTAGAAAACAAGCTGCGCAGAAGAAGTTGTTCTTTGGGTGGGAGGGTGGGCTAGTGGAAGGAGGGGGCAATCTCTTTTTTTCCCGGGTGGTAGGGGGATGACAGGAGAAGGGAAGCGGGTGGTGAGAAAGGTACAGAGGGCAGGGTTTGGGGGCTGGGAAGGAAAGGGAAAAGATTAGGGTTTGGGGATGATGAAAGGGCTTTCTACGGGTAAGGATGGCAAAGGGTGGCAGTGACGGAAAGTCAGGCAACCTGTCCTGTCCGTCTTTTTGTATCGTGAATTGGAAAGACTGCAAGGGGGAGGGGAGTTGCTTGCGCCCTAAAGGAGGAGTTATTCAGATTCATTGCAGTGGGCGGCGGCTGCAAAACGCACCATTCTTCTTGTTTTGGCTCTGCAAAGCAGCCTTTTCAAGGGTTGGCTTGGGTGACAAAATGTCTTGTGTAGGCGTGGGTTTGTCTCCCTCTCGCTCTCTCTCCCTAAGATGTGTCCGGCATAGGCCAGGGTGCCACTCGAGGCCCAAACCAATTCTGGTTATCGCTTCTCGGCCTTTTGGCTAAGATCAAGTGTAGTATCTGTTCTTATCAGTTTAATATCTGATACGTCCCCTATCTGGGGACCATATATTAAATGGATTTTTAGAACAGGGAGATGGAAAAAGAGCTTGCTCTGTCCACTCCACGCATTGACCTGGTATTGCAGTACCTCCAGGAACGGTGCACCCCTTCTTAACCCAGTTTCCAAAAGCAGAACTCAATTCACCTGATTCATATTAGCCCGATTTAATGAATTGGAAGAAAGCATACGTCTTCATATGCACCTCAATTTGGCCCATTCACTTTTCACACTTCCTCCTTTTGTTTTTTATCTTTCACACTTTTGACTTTCTTTATTCATCCAAATAGCAAACTCATCACCACTCAACCTGACCAACTCGGCTATGTCCCCGTGCTGCAGTTCTCTGTCTTATCTAGATCATTTGCAATTGAATGGAATAGATCCCTTTTGGACAAAGGGGATTCACCTGCTGCTGCAGTGACCACAGGTGTGATAACATCTAGAATTGGCATCTGGTGCGATCTCTCCGCTTCCACTCCAAAGAAAGTTACCTGTTTATTCCTATCATGCATTGGTTTTTGGGGTTTTCTTTGAGTAATGATGATCTCTTTAGTAGTCTGTTGGCGCCCTCTCCTGGAGGAATAGTTTGCTTGCTCTTGGACATTCTAAAAGAGAGGTCATGATAGACATTGAGCTTCTGAGCTCAATTGGGGACAGTCATGGGTGATGAATGTTTGCAACCTACTGCGAAGCCTCATACCGCAATATAAGGAACGTCAAATACTAAGAAAGGGCGGCCTATGAAAGAATTACTACTTTCAATAAGTACACTTAAACGGCTAATTGGGAATAGAAAAACTGTAAAAAGCCCTCTGAGAAAGCCCCCCTCTAACCTTTGATAGTAAGCTTTTCTGTAGTCTGCCTGTTGATGTATTTTCCGTTTGAACTGTGCACAACATGAAGAGACGGAACACTGGCGGCTTGTCACAATGCCCCCCGATGACATCACAATAGCGCTGCTGCCTAGAAAACAAGCTGCGCAGAAGAAGTTGTTCTTTGGGTGGGAGGGTGGGCTAGTGGAAGGAGGGGGCAATCTCTTTTTTTCCCGGGTGGTAGGGGGATGACAGGAGAAGGGAAGCGGGTGGTGAGAAAGGTACAGAGGGCAGGGTTTGGGGGCTGGGAAGGAAAGGGAAAAGATTAGGGTTTGGGGATGATGAAAGGGCTTTCTACGGGTAAGGATGGCAAAGGGTGGCAGTGACGGAAAGTCAGGCAACCTGTCCTGTCCGTCTTTTTGTATCGTGAATTGGAAAGACTGCAAGGGGGAGGGGAGTTGCTTGCGCCCTAAAGGAGGAGTTATTCAGATTCATTGCAGTGGGCGGCGGCTGCAAAACGCACCATTCTTCTTGTTTTGGCTCTGCAAAGCAGCCTTTTCAAGGGTTGGCTTGGGTGACAAAATGTCTTGTGTAGGCGTGGGTTTGTCTCCCTCTCGCTCTCTCTCCCTAAGATGTGTCCGGCATAGGCCAGGGTGCCACTCGAGGCCCAAACCAATTCTGGTTATCGCTTCTCGGCCTTTTGGCTAAGATCAAGTGTAGTATCTGTTCTTATCAGTTTAATATCTGATACGTCCCCTATCTGGGGACCATATATTAAATGGATTTTTAGAACAGGGAGATGGAAAAAGAGCTTGCTCTGTCCACTCCACGCATTGACCTGGTATTGCAGTACCTCCAGGAACGGTGCACCCCTTCTTAACCCAGTTTCCAAAAGCAGAACTCAATTCACCTGATTCATATTAGCCCGATTTAATGAATTGGAAGAAAGCATACGTCTTCATATGCACCTCAATTTGGCCCATTCACTTTTCACACTTCCTCCTTTTGTTTTTTATCTTTCACACTTTTGACTTTCTTTATTCATCCAAATAGCAAACTCATCACCACTCAACCTGACCAACTCGGCTATGTCCCCGTGCTGCAGTTCTCTGTCTTATCTAGATCATTTGCAATTGAATGGAATAGATCCCTTTTGGACAAAGTGGATTCACCTGCTGCTGCAGTGACCACAGGTGTGATAACATCTAGAATTGGCATCTGGTGCGATCTCTCCGCTTCCACTCCAAAGAAAGTTACCTGTTTATTCCTATCATGCATTGGTTTTTGGGGTTTTCTTTGAGTAATGATGATCTCTTTAGTAGTCTGTTGGCGCCCTCTCCTGGAGGAATAGTTTGCTTGCTCTTGGACATTCTAAAAGAGAGGTCATGATAGACATTGAGCTTCTGAGCTCAATTGGGGACAGTCATGGGTGATGAATGTTTGCAACCTACTGCGAAGCCTCATACCGCAATATAAGGAACGTCAAATACTAAGAAAGGGCGGCCTATGAAAGAATTACTACTTTCAATAAGTACACTTAAACGGCTAATTGGGAATAGAAAAACTGTAAAAAGCCCTCTGAGAAAGCCCCCCTCTAACCTTTGATAGTAAGCTTTTCTGTAGTCTGCCTGTTGATGTATTTTCCGTTTGAACTGTGCACAACATGAAGAGACGGAACACTGGCGGCTTGTCACAATGCCCCCCGATGACATCACAATAGCGCTGCTGCCTAGAAAACAAGCTGCGCAGAAGAAGTTGTTCTTTGGGTGGGAGGGTGGGCTAGTGGAAGGAGGGGGCAATCTCTTTTTTTCCCGGGTGGTAGGGGGATGACAGGAGAAGGGAAGCGGGTGGTGAGAAAGGTACAGAGGGCAGGGTTTGGGGGCTGGGAAGGAAAGGGAAAAGATTAGGGTTTGGGGATGATGAAAGGGCTTTCTACGGGTAAGGATGGCAAAGGGTGGCAGTGACGGAAAGTCAGGCAACCTGTCCTGTCCGTCTTTTTGTATCGTGAATTGGAAAGACTGCAAGGGGGAGGGGAGTTGCTTGCGCCCTAAAGGAGGAGTTATTCAGATTCATTGCAGTGGGCGGCGGCTGCAAAACGCACCATTCTTCTTGTTTTGGCTCTGCAAAGCAGCCTTTTCAAGGGTTGGCTTGGGTGACAAAATGTCTTGTGTAGGCGTGGGTTTGTCTCCCTCTCGCTCTCTCTCCCTAAGATGTGTCCGGCATAGGCCAGGGTGCCACTCGAGGCCCAAACCAATTCTGGTTATCGCTTCTCGGCCTTTTGGCTAAGATCAAGTGTAGTATCTGTTCTTATCAGTTTAATATCTGATACGTCCCCTATCTGGGGACCATATATTAAATGGATTTTTAGAACAGGGAGATGGAAAAAGAGCTTGCTCTGTCCACTCCACGCATTGACCTGGTATTGCAGTACCTCCAGGAACGGTGCACCCCTTCTTAACCCAGTTTCCAAAAGCAGAACTCAATTCACCTGATTCATATTAGCCCGATTTAATGAATTGGAAGAAAGCATACGTCTTCATATGCACCTCAATTTGGCCCATTCACTTTTCACACTTCCTCCTTTTGTTTTTTATCTTTCACACTTTTGACTTTCTTTATTCATCCAAATAGCAAACTCATCACCACTCAACCTGACCAACTCGGCTATGTCCCCGTGCTGCAGTTCTCTGTCTTATCTAGATCATTTGCAATTGAATGGAATAGATCCCTTTTGGACAAAGTGGATTCACCTGCTGCTGCAGTGACCACAGGTGTGATAACATCTAGAATTGGCATCTGGTGCGATCTCTCCGCTTCCACTCCAAAGAAAGTTACCTGTTTATTCCTATCATGCATTGGTTTTTGGGGTTTTCTTTGAGTAATGATGATCTCTTTAGTAGTCTGTTGGCGCCCTCTCCTGGAGGAATAGTTTGCTTGCTCTTGGACATTCTAAAAGAGAGGTCATGATAGACATTGAGCTTCTGAGCTCAATTGGGGACAGTCATGGGTGATGAATGTTTGCAACCTACTGCGAAGCCTCATACCGCAATATAAGGAACGTCAAATACTAAGAAAGGGCGGCCTATGAAAGAATTACTACTTTCAATAAGTACACTTAAACGGCTAATTGGGAATAGAAAAACTGTAAAAAGCCCTCTGAGAAAGCCCCCCTCTAACCTTTGATAGTAAGCTTTTCTGTAGTCTGCCTGTTGATGTATTTTCCGTTTGAACTGTGCACAACATGAAGAGACGGAACACTGGCGGCTTGTCACAATGCCCCCCGATGACATCACAATAGCGCTGCTGCCTAGAAAACAAGCTGCGCAGAAGAAGTTGTTCTTTGGGTGGGAGGGTGGGCTAGTGGAAGGAGGGGGCAATCTCTTTTTTTCCCGGGTGGTAGGGGGATGACAGGAGAAGGGAAGCGGGTGGTGAGAAAGGTACAGAGGGCAGGGTTTGGGGGCTGGGAAGGAAAGGGAAAAGATTAGGGTTTGGGGATGATGAAAGGGCTTTCTACGGGTAAGGATGGCAAAGGGTGGCAGTGACGGAAAGTCAGGCAACCTGTCCTGTCCGTCTTTTTGTATCGTGAATTGGAAAGACTGCAAGGGGGAGGGGAGTTGCTTGCGCCCTAAAGGAGGAGTTATTCAGATTCATTGCAGTGGGCGGCGGCTGCAAAACGCACCATTCTTCTTGTTTTGGCTCTGCAAAGCAGCCTTTTCAAGGGTTGGCTTGGGTGACAAAATGTCTTGTGTAGGCGTGGGTTTG
The DNA here is from genome assembly GCF_048569485.1 of Anomaloglossus baeobatrachus. NCBI lineage: Eukaryota > Metazoa > Chordata > Amphibia > Anura > Aromobatidae > Anomaloglossus > Anomaloglossus baeobatrachus. The sequence goes on along the minus strand of NW_027443814.1, from coordinate 23,020 downwards.
TCTCCCTCTCGCTCTCTCTCCCTAAGATGTGTCCGGCATAGGCCAGGGTGCCACTCGAGGCCCAAACCAATTCTGGTTATCGCTTCTCGGCCTTTTGGCTAAGATCAAGTGTAGTATCTGTTCTTATCAGTTTAATATCTGATACGTCCCCTATCTGGGGACCATATATTAAATGGATTTTTAGAACAGGGAGATGGAAAAAGAGCTTGCTCTGTCCACTCCACGCATTGACCTGGTATTGCAGTACCTCCAGGAACGGTGCACCCCTTCTTAACCCAGTTTCCAAAAGCAGAACTCAATTCACCTGATTCATATTAGCCCGATTTAATGAATTGGAAGAAAGCATACGTCTTCATATGCACCTCAATTTGGCCCATTCACTTTTCACACTTCCTCCTTTTGTTTTTTATCTTTCACACTTTTGACTTTCTTTATTCATCCAAATAGCAAACTCATCACCACTCAACCTGACCAACTCGGCTATGTCCCCGTGCTGCAGTTCTCTGTCTTATCTAGATCATTTGCAATTGAATGGAATAGATCCCTTTTGGACAAAGTGGATTCACCTGCTGCTGCAGTGACCACAGGTGTGATAACATCTAGAATTGGCATCTGGTGCGATCTCTCCGCTTCCACTCCAAAGAAAGTTACCTGTTTATTCCTATCATGCATTGGTTTTTGGGGTTTTCTTTGAGTAATGATGATCTCTTTAGTAGTCTGTTGGCGCCCTCTCCTGGAGGAATAGTTTGCTTGCTCTTGGACATTCTAAAAGAGAGGTCATGATAGACATTGAGCTTCTGAGCTCAATTGGGGACAGTCATGGGTGATGAATGTTTGCAACCTACTGCGAAGCCTCATACCGCAATATAAGGAACGTCAAATACTAAGAAAGGGCGGCCTATGAAAGAATTACTACTTTCAATAAGTACACTTAAACGGCTAATTGGGAATAGAAAAACTGTAAAAAGCCCTCTGAGAAAGCCCCCCTCTAACCTTTGATAGTAAGCTTTTCTGTAGTCTGCCTGTTGATGTATTTTCCGTTTGAACTGTGCACAACATGAAGAGACGGAACACTGGCGGCTTGTCACAATGCCCCCCGATGACATCACAATAGCGCTGCTGCCTAGAAAACAAGCTGCGCAGAAGAAGTTGTTCTTTGGGTGGGAGGGTGGGCTAGTGGAAGGAGGGGGCAATCTCTTTTTTTCCCGGGTGGTAGGGGGATGACAGGAGAAGGGAAGCGGGTGGTGAGAAAGGTACAGAGGGCAGGGTTTGGGGGCTGGGAAGGAAAGGGAAAAGATTAGGGTTTGGGGATGATGAAAGGGCTTTCTACGGGTAAGGATGGCAAAGGGTGGCAGTGACGGAAAGTCAGGCAACCTGTCCTGTCCGTCTTTTTGTATCGTGAATTGGAAAGACTGCAAGGGGGAGGGGAGTTGCTTGCGCCCTAAAGGAGGAGTTATTCAGATTCATTGCAGTGGGCGGCGGCTGCAAAACGCACCATTCTTCTTGTTTTGGCTCTGCAAAGCAGCCTTTTCAAGTGTTGGCTTGGGTGACAAAATGTCTTGTGTAGGCGTGGGTTTGTCTCCCTCTCGCTCTCTCTCCCTAAGATGTGTCCGGCATAGGCCAGGGTGCCACTCGAGGCCCAAACCAATTCTGGTTATCGCTTCTCGGCCTTTTGGCTAAGATCAAGTGTAGTGCACGCCCGGAACCTGTGCAAAACCCGGTACTGCCCAAGGTGCCCCTTCGTGGAGGAAACATCGCTGCACGCCTTTTGGGACTGCCGTTTCGCACAGCGCCTGTTGGTTGCCCTGGAGGATGACCTGAGGAACTCCGTCCCCAGAGGGAGCCTATCGTACCATTCCGTACTTTATGGACTCTTCCCTGGGACTCACACCGTTGGAGCCATCCAGGAGGCTTGGCGCCTTATGAACTGCTTTAAGGACGCTATTTGGGTCGCCAGGAACCGGCTCATCTTGAAGAGGGAGAGGATGTCTATCCAGGATTGCCGCAGGCTGATCCACAGCCTGCTCAGAGACTATTCCATCATGGACAGTCCGGACGACAGCGCCGAGGAGGAGGTTTAGACCTCTTCCATGCCCCCTCCCTCCTTTTCCCGTTATGTGCGTCTTTCAATAAAGCTTCGGGCCTGTGATTTCCCCACCCTATCCCCATTTTCCCCTACCCCCATCCCCCAATCGCCGGTTCGTCGTTATTTATTGTCTAACTTTTTCTTTCAGCTTGAGTGTTATGGATAAGCATAGGAGCGTGATGTATAGTTTAGTGCGTCGTACTCTATGGCTATGTAAGAAGGATTGTATATTTCTGTGTGTACGGGGCTGCGGCACTGTACACGGTTTGTTACCTTTTTGTGAGTAGTGCATGATAATAAAGATGCTGTTAAATCAAAAAAATCTGTTCTTATCAGTTTAATATCTGATACGTCCCCTATCTGGGGACCATATATTAAATGGATTTTTAGAACAGGGAGATGGAAAAAGAGCTTGCTCTGTCCACTCCACGCATTGACCTGGTATTGCAGTACCTCCAGGAACGGTGCACCCCTTCTTAACCCAGTTTCCAAAAGCAGAACTCAATTCACCTGATTCATATTAGCCCGATTTAATGAATTGGAAGAAAGCATACGTCTTCATATGCACCTCAATTTGGCCCATTCACTTTTCACACTTCCTCCTTTTGTTTTTTATCTTTCACACTTTTGACTTTCTTTATTCATCCAAATAGCAAACTCATCACCACTCAACCTGACCAACTCGGCTATGTCCCCGTGCTGCAGTTCTCTGTCTTATCTAGATCATTTGCAATTGAATGGAATAGATCCCTTTTGGACAAAGTGGATTCACCTGCTGCTGCAGTGACCACAGGTGTGATAACATCTAGAATTGGCATCTGGTGCGATCTCTCCGCTTCCACTCCAAAGAAAGTTACCTGTTTATTCCTATCATGCATTGGTTTTTGGGGTTTTCTTTGAGTAATGATGATCTCTTTAGTAGTCTGTTGGCGCCCTCTCCTGGAGGAATAGTTTGCTTGCTCTTGGACATTCTAAAAGAGAGGTCATGATAGACATTGAGCTTCTGAGCTCAATTGGGGACAGTCATGGGTGATGAATGTTTGCAACCTACTGCGAAGCCTCATACCGCAATATAAGGAACGTCAAATACTAAGAAAGGGCGGCCTATGAAAGAATTACTACTTTCAATAAGTACACTTAAACGGCTAATTGGGAATAGAAAAACTGTAAAAAGCCCTCTGAGAAAGCCCCCCTCTAACCTTTGATAGTAAGCTTTTCTGTAGTCTGCCTGTTGATGTATTTTCCGTTTGAACTGTGCACAACATGAAGAGACGGAACACTGGCGGCTTGTCACAATGCCCCCCGATGACATCACAATAGCGCTGCTGCCTAGAAAACAAGCTGCGCAGAAGAAGTTGTTCTTTGGGTGGGAGGGTGGGCTAGTGGAAGGAGGGGGCAATCTCTTTTTTTCCCGGGTGGTAGGGGGATGACAGGAGAAGGGAAGCGGGTGGTGAGAAAGGTACAGAGGGCAGGGTTTGGGGGCTGGGAAGGAAAGGGAAAAGATTAGGGTTTGGGGATGATGAAAGGGCTTTCTACGGGTAAGGATGGCAAAGGGTGGCAGTGACGGAAAGTCAGGCAACCTGTCCTGTCCGTCTTTTTGTATCGTGAATTGGAAAGACTGCAAGGGGGAGGGGAGTTGCTTGCGCCCTAAAGGAGGAGTTATTCAGATTCATTGCAGTGGGCGGCGGCTGCAAAACGCACCATTCTTCTTGTTTTGGCTCTGCAAAGCAGCCTTTTCAAGGGTTGGCTTGGGTGACAAAATGTCTTGTGTAGGCGTGGGTTTGTCTCCCTCTCGCTCTCTCTCCCTAAGATGTGTCCGGCATAGGCCAGGGTGCCACTCGAGGCCCAAACCAATTCTGGTTATCGCTTCTCGGCCTTTTGGCTAAGATCAAGTGTAGTATCTGTTCTTATCAGTTTAATATCTGATACGTCCCCTATCTGGGGACCATATATTAAATGGATTTTTAGAACAGGGAGATGGAAAAAGAGCTTGCTCTGTCCACTCCACGCATTGACCTGGTATTGCAGTACCTCCAGGAACGGTGCACCCCTTCTTAACCCAGTTTCCAAAAGCAGAACTCAATTCACCTGATTCATATTAGCCCGATTTAATGAATTGGAAGAAAGCATACGTCTTCATATGCACCTCAATTTGGCCCATTCACTTTTCACACTTCCTCCTTTTGTTTTTTATCTTTCACACTTTTGACTTTCTTTATTCATCCAAATAGCAAACTCATCACCACTCAACCTGACCAACTCGGCTATGTCCCCGTGCTGCAGTTCTCTGTCTTATCTAGATCATTTGCAATTGAATGGAATAGATCCCTTTTGGACAAAGTGGATTCACCTGCTGCTGCAGTGACCACAGGTGTGATAACATCTAGAATTGGCATCTGGTGCGATCTCTCCGCTTCCACTCCAAAGAAAGTTACCTGTTTATTCCTATCATGCATTGGTTTTTGGGGTTTTCTTTGAGTAATGATGATCTCTTTAGTAGTCTGTTGGCGCCCTCTCCTGGAGGAATAGTTTGCTTGCTCTTGGACATTCTAAAAGAGAGGTCATGATAGACATTGAGCTTCTGAGCTCAATTGGGGACAGTCATGGGTGATGAATGTTTGCAACCTACTGCGAAGCCTCATACCGCAATATAAGGAACGTCAAATACTAAGAAAGGGCGGCCTATGAAAGAATTACTACTTTCAATAAGTACACTTAAACGGCTAATTGGGAATAGAAAAACTGTAAAAAGCCCTCTGAGAAAGCCCCCCTCTAACCTTTGATAGTAAGCTTTTCTGTAGTCTGCCTGTTGATGTATTTTCCGTTTGAACTGTGCACAACATGAAGAGACGGAACACTGGCGGCTTGTCACAATGCCCCCCGATGACATCACAATAGCGCTGCTGCCTAGAAAACAAGCTGCGCAGAAGAAGTTGTTCTTTGGGTGGGAGGGTGGGCTAGTGGAAGGAGGGGGCAATCTCTTTTTTTCCCGGGTGGTAGGGGGATGACAGGAGAAGGGAAGCGGGTGGTGAGAAAGGTACAGAGGGCAGGGTTTGGGGGCTGGGAAGGAAAGGGAAAAGATTAGGGTTTGGGGATGATGAAAGGGCTTTCTACGGGTAAGGATGGCAAAGGGTGGCAGTGACGGAAAGTCAGGCAACCTGTCCTGTCCGTCTTTTTGTATCGTGAATTGGAAAGACTGCAAGGGGGAGGGGAGTTGCTTGCGCCCTAAAGGAGGAGTTATTCAGATTCATTGCAGTGGGCGGCGGCTGCAAAACGCACCATTCTTCTTGTTTTGGCTCTGCAAAGCAGCCTTTTCAAGGGTTGGCTTGGGTGACAAAATGTCTTGTGTAGGCGTGGGTTTGTCTCCCTCTCGCTCTCTCTCCCTAAGATGTGTCCGGCATAGGCCAGGGTGCCACTCGAGGCCCAAACCAATTCTGGTTATCGCTTCTCGGCCTTTTGGCTAAGATCAAGTGTAGTATCTGTTCTTATCAGTTTAATATCTGATACGTCCCCTATCTGGGGACCATATATTAAATGGATTTTTAGAACAGGGAGATGGAAAAAGAGCTTGCTCTGTCCACTCCACGCATTGACCTGGTATTGCAGTACCTCCAGGAACGGTGCACCCCTTCTTAACCCAGTTTCCAAAAGCAGAACTCAATTCACCTGATTCATATTAGCCCGATTTAATGAATTGGAAGAAAGCATACGTCTTCATATGCACCTCAATTTGGCCCATTCACTTTTCACACTTCCTCCTTTTGTTTTTTATCTTTCACACTTTTGACTTTCTTTATTCATCCAAATAGCAAACTCATCACCACTCAACCTGACCAACTCGGCTATGTCCCCGTGCTGCAGTTCTCTGTCTTATCTAGATCATTTGCAATTGAATGGAATAGATCCCTTTTGGACAAAGTGGATTCACCTGCTGCTGCAGTGACCACAGGTGTGATAACATCTAGAATTGGCATCTGGTGCGATCTCTCCGCTTCCACTCCAAAGAAAGTTACCTGTTTATTCCTATCATGCATTGGTTTTTGGGGTTTTCTTTGAGTAATGATGATCTCTTTAGTAGTCTGTTGGCGCCCTCTCCTGGAGGAATAGTTTGCTTGCTCTTGGACATTCTAAAAGAGAGGTCATGATAGACATTGAGCTTCTGAGCTCAATTGGGGACAGTCATGGGTGATGAATGTTTGCAACCTACTGCGAAGCCTCATACCGCAATATAAGGAACGTCAAATACTAAGAAAGGGCGGCCTATGAAAGAATTACTACTTTCAATAAGTACACTTAAACGGCTAATTGGGAATAGAAAAACTGTAAAAAGCCCTCTGAGAAAGCCCCCCTCTAACCTTTGATAGTAAGCTTTTCTGTAGTCTGCCTGTTGATGTATTTTCCGTTTGAACTGTGCACAACATGAAGAGACGGAACACTGGCGGCTTGTCACAATGCCCCCCGATGACATCACAATAGCGCTGCTGCCTAGAAAACAAGCTGCGCAGAAGAAGTTGTTCTTTGGGTGGGAGGGTGGGCTAGTGGAAGGAGGGGGCAATCTCTTTTTTTCCCGGGTGGTAGGGGGATGACAGGAGAAGGGAAGCGGGTGGTGAGAAAGGTACAGAGGGCAGGGTTTGGGGGCTGGGAAGGAAAGGGAAAAGATTAGGGTTTGGGGATGATGAAAGGGCTTTCTACGGGTAAGGATGGCAAAGGGTGGCAGTGACGGAAAGTCAGGCAACCTGTCCTGTCCGTCTTTTTGTATCGTGAATTGGAAAGACTGCAAGGGGGAGGGGAGTTGCTTGCGCCCTAAAGGAGGAGTTATTCAGATTCATTGCAGTGGGCGGCGGCTGCAAAACGCACCATTCTTCTTGTTTTGGCTCTGCAAAGCAGCCTTTTCAAGGGTTGGCTTGGGTGACAAAATGTCTTGTGTAGGCGTGGGTTTGTCTCCCTCTCGCTCTCTCTCCCTAAGATGTGTCCGGCATAGGCCAGGGTGCCACTCGAGGCCCAAACCAATTCTGGTTATCGCTTCTCGGCCTTTTGGCTAAGATCAAGTGTAGTATCTGTTCTTATCAGTTTAATATCTGATACGTCCCCTATCTGGGGACCATATATTAAATGGATTTTTAGAACAGGGAGATGGAAAAAGAGCTTGCTCTGTCCACTCCACGCATTGACCTGGTATTGCAGTACCTCCAGGAACGGTGCACCCCTTCTTAACCCAGTTTCCAAAAGCAGAACTCAATTCACCTGATTCATATTAGCCCGATTTAATGAATTGGAAGAAAGCATACGTCTTCATATGCACCTCAATTTGGCCCATTCACTTTTCACACTTCCTCCTTTTGTTTTTTATCTTTCACACTTTTGACTTTCTTTATTCATCCAAATAGCAAACTCATCACCACTCAACCTGACCAACTCGGCTATGTCCCCGTGCTGCAGTTCTCTGTCTTATCTAGATCATTTGCAATTGAATGGAATAGATCCCTTTTGGACAAAGTGGATTCACCTGCTGCTGCAGTGACCACAGGTGTGATAACATCTAGAATTGGCATCTGGTGCGATCTCTCCGCTTCCACTCCAAAGAAAGTTACCTGTTTATTCCTATCATGCATTGGTTTTTGGGGTTTTCTTTGAGTAATGATGATCTCTTTAGTAGTCTGTTGGCGCCCTCTCCTGGAGGAATAGTTTGCTTGCTCTTGGACATTCTAAAAGAGAGGTCATGATAGACATTGAGCTTCTGAGCTCAATTGGGGACAGTCATGGGTGATGAATGTTTGCAACCTACTGCGAAGCCTCATACCGCAATATAAGGAACGTCAAATACTAAGAAAGGGCGGCCTATGAAAGAATTACTACTTTCAATAAGTACACTTAAACGGCTAATTGGGAATAGAAAAACTGTAAAAAGCCCTCTGAGAAAGCCCCCCTCTAACCTTTGATAGTAAGCTTTTCTGTAGTCTGCCTGTTGATGTATTTTCCGTTTGAACTGTGCACAACATGAAGAGACGGAACACTGGCGGCTTGTCACAATGCCCCCCGATGACATCACAATAGCGCTGCTGCCTAGAAAACAAGCTGCGCAGAAGAAGTTGTTCTTTGGGTGGGAGGGTGGGCTAGTGGAAGGAGGGGGCAATCTCTTTTTTTCCCGGGTGGTAGGGGGATGACAGGAGAAGGGAAGCGGGTGGTGAGAAAGGTACAGAGGGCAGGGTTTGGGGGCTGGGAAGGAAAGGGAAAAGATTAGGGTTTGGGGATGATGAAAGGGCTTTCTACGGGTAAGGATGGCAAAGGGTGGCAGTGACGGAAAGTCAGGCAACCTGTCCTGTCCGTCTTTTTGTATCGTGAATTGGAAAGACTGCAAGGGGGAGGGGAGTTGCTTGCGCCCTAAAGGAGGAGTTATTCAGATTCATTGCAGTGGGCGGCGGCTGCAAAACGCACCATTCTTCTTGTTTTGGCTCTGCAAAGCAGCCTTTTCAAGGGTTGGCTTGGGTGACAAAATGTCTTGTGTAGGCGTGGGTTTGTCTCCCTCTCGCTCTCTCTCCCTAAGATGTGTCCGGCATAGGCCAGGGTGCCACTCGAGGCCCAAACCAATTCTGGTTATCGCTTCTCGGCCTTTTGGCTAAGATCAAGTGTAGTATCTGTTCTTATCAGTTTAATATCTGATACGTCCCCTATCTGGGGACCATATATTAAATGGATTTTTAGAACAGGGAGATGGAAAAAGAGCTTGCTCTGTCCACTCCACGCATTGACCTGGTATTGCAGTACCTCCAGGAACGGTGCACCCCTTCTTAACCCAGTTTCCAAAAGCAGAACTCAATTCACCTGATTCATATTAGCCCGATTTAATGAATTGGAAGAAAGCATACGTCTTCATATGCACCTCAATTTGGCCCATTCACTTTTCACACTTCCTCCTTTTGTTTTTTATCTTTCACACTTTTGACTTTCTTTATTCATCCAAATAGCAAACTCATCACCACTCAACCTGACCAACTCGGCTATGTCCCCGTGCTGCAGTTCTCTGTCTTATCTAGATCATTTGCAATTGAATGGAATAGATCCCTTTTGGACAAAGTGGATTCACCTGCTGCTGCAGTGACCACAGGTGTGATAACATCTAGAATTGGCATCTGGTGCGATCTCTCCGCTTCCACTCCAAAGAAAGTTACCTGTTTATTCCTATCATGCATTGGTTTTTGGGGTTTTCTTTGAGTAATGATGATCTCTTTAGTAGTCTGTTGGCGCCCTCTCCTGGAGGAATAGTTTGCTTGCTCTTGGACATTCTAAAAGAGAGGTCATGATAGACATTGAGCTTCTGAGCTCAATTGGGGACAGTCATGGGTGATGAATGTTTGCAACCTACTGCGAAGCCTCATACCGCAATATAAGGAACGTCAAATACTAAGAAAGGGCGGCCTATGAAAGAATTACTACTTTCAATAAGTACACTTAAACGGCTAATTGGGAATAGAAAAACTGTAAAAAGCCCTCTGAGAAAGCCCCCCTCTAACCTTTGATAGTAAGCTTTTCTGTAGTCTGCCTGTTGATGTATTTTCCGTTTGAACTGTGCACAACATGAAGAGACGGAACACTGGCGGCTTGTCACAATGCCCCCCGATGACATCACAATAGCGCTGCTGCCTAGAAAACAAGCTGCGCAGAAGAAGTTGTTCTTTGGGTGGGAGGGTGGGCTAGTGGAAGGAGGGGGCAATCTCTTTTTTTCCCGGGTGGTAGGGGGATGACAGGAGAAGGGAAGCGGGTGGTGAGAAAGGTACAGAGGGCAGGGTTTGGGGGCTGGGAAGGAAAGGGAAAAGATTAGGGTTTGGGGATGATGAAAGGGCTTTCTACGGGTAAGGATGGCAAAGGGTGGCAGTGACGGAAAGTCAGGCAACCTGTCCTGTCCGTCTTTTTGTATCGTGAATTGGAAAGACTGCAAGGGGGAGGGGAGTTGCTTGCGCCCTAAAGGAGGAGTTATTCAGATTCATTGCAGTGGGCGGCGGCTGCAAAACGCACCATTCTTCTTGTTTTGGCTCTGCAAAGCAGCCTTTTCAAGGGTTGGCTTGGGTGACAAAATGTCTTGTGTAGGCGTGGGTTTGTCTCCCTCTCGCTCTCTCTCCCTAAGATGTGTCCGGCATAGGCCAGGGTGCCACTCGAGGCCCAAACCAATTCTGGTTATCGCTTCTCGGCCTTTTGGCTAAGATCAAGTGTAGTATCTGTTCTTATCAGTTTAATATCTGATACGTCCCCTATCTGGGGACCATATATTAAATGGATTTTTAGAACAGGGAGATGGAAAAAGAGCTTGCTCTGTCCACTCCACGCATTGACCTGGTATTGCAGTACCTCCAGGAACGGTGCACACCCTTCTTAACCCAGTTTCCAAAAGCAGAACTCAATTCACCTGATTCATATTAGCCCGATTTAATGAATTGGAAGAAAGCATACGTCTTCATATGCACCTCAATTTGGCCCATTCACTTTTCACACTTCCTCCTTTTGTTTTTTATCTTTCACACTTTTGACTTTCTTTATTCATCCAAATAGCAAACTCATCACCACTCAACCTGACCAACTCGGCTATGTCCCCGTGCTGCAGTTCTCTGTCTTATCTAGATCATTTGCAATTGAATGGAATAGATCCCTTTTGGACAAAGTGGATTCACCTGCTGCTGCAGTGACCACAGGTGTGATAACATCTAGAATTGGCATCTGGTGCGATCTCTCCGCTTCCACTCCAAAGAAAGTTACCTGTTTATTCCTATCATGCATTGGTTTTTGGGGTTTTCTTTGAGTAATGATGATCTCTTTAGTAGTCTGTTGGCGCCCTCTCCTGGAGGAATAGTTTGCTTGCTCTTGGACATTCTAAAAGAGAGGTCATGATAGACATTGAGCTTCTGAGCTCAATTGGGGACAGTCATGGGTGATGAATGTTTGCAACCTACTGCGAAGCCTCATACCGCAATATAAGGAACGTCAAATACTAAGAAAGGGCGGCCTATGAAAGAATTACTACTTTCAATAAGTACACTTAAACGGCTAATTGGGAATAGAAAAACTGTAAAAAGCCCTCTGAGAAAGCCCCCCTCTAACCTTTGATAGTAAGCTTTTCTGTAGTCTGCCTGTTGATGTATTTTCCGTTTGAACTGTGCACAACATGAAGAGACGGAACACTGGCGGCTTGTCACAATGCCCCCCGATGACATCACAATAGCGCTGCTGCCTAGAAAACAAGCTGCGCAGAAGAAGTTGTTCTTTGGGTGGGAGGGTGGGCTAGTGGAAGGAGGGGGCAATCTCTTTTTTTCCCGGGTGGTAGGGGGATGACAGGAGAAGGGAAGCGGGTGGTGAGAAAGGTACAGAGGGCAGGGTTTGGGGGCTGGGAAGGAAAGGGAAAAGATTAGGGTTTGGGGATGATGAAAGGGCTTTCTACGGGTAAGGATGGCAAAGGGTGGCAGTGACGGAAAGTCAGGCAACCTGTCCTGTCCGTCTTTTTGTATCGTGAATTGGAAAGACTGCAAGGGGGAGGGGAGTTGCTTGCGCCCTAAAGGAGGAGTTATTCAGATTCATTGCAGTGGGCGGCGGCTGCAAAACGCACCATTCTTCTTGTTTTGGCTCTGCAAAGCAGCCTTTTCAAGGGTTGGCTTGGGTGACAAAATGTCTTGTGTAGGCGTGGGTTTGTCTCCCTCTCGCTCTCTCTCCCTAAGATGTGTCCGGCATAGGCCAGGGTGCCACTCGAGGCCCAAACCAATTCTGGTTATCGCTTCTCGGCCTTTTGGCTAAGATCAAGTGTAGTATCTGTTCTTATCAGTTTAATATCTGATACGTCCCCTATCTGGGGACCATATATTAAATGGATTTTTAGAACAGGGAGATGGAAAAAGAGCTTGCTCTGTCCACTCCACGCATTGACCTGGTATTGCAGTACCTCCAGGAACGGTGCACCCCTTCTTAACCCAGTTTCCAAAAGCAGAACTCAATTCACCTGATTCATATTAGCCCGATTTAATGAATTGGAAGAAAGCATACGTCTTCATATGCACCTCAATTTGGCCCATTCACTTTTCACACTTCCTCCTTTTGTTTTTTATCTTTCACACTTTTGACTTTCTTTATTCATCCAAATAGCAAACTCATCACCACTCAACCTGACCAACTCGGCTATGTCCCCGTGCTGCAGTTCTCTGTCTTATCTAGATCATTTGCAATTGAATGGAATAGATCCCTTTTGGACAAAGTGGATTCACCTGCTGCTGCAGTGACCACAGGTGTGATAACATCTAGAATTGGCATCTGGTGCGATCTCTCCGCTTCCACTCCAAAGAAAGTTACCTGTTTATTCCTATCATGCATTGGTTTTTGGGGTTTTCTTTGAGTAATGATGATCTCTTTAGTAGTCTGTTGGCGCCCTCTCCTGGAGGAATAGTTTGCTTGCTCTTGGACATTCTAAAAGAGAGGTCATGATAGACATTGAGCTTCTGAGCTCAATTGGGGACAGTCATGGGTGATGAATGTTTGCAACCTACTGCGAAGCCTCATACCGCAATATAAGGAACGTCAAATACTAAGAAAGGGCGGCCTATGAAAGAATTACTACTTTCAATAAGTACACTTAAACGGCTAATTGGGAATAGAAAAACTGTAAAAAGCCCTCTGAGAAAGCCCCCCTCTAACCTTTGATAGTAAGCTTTTCTGTAGTCTGCCTGTTGATGTATTTTCCGTTTGAACTGTGCACAACATGAAGAGACGGAACACTGGCGGCTTGTCACAATGCCCCCCGATGACATCACAATAGCGCTGCTGCCTAGAAAACAAGCTGCGCAGAAGAAGTTGTTCTTTGGGTGGGAGGGTGGGCTAGTGGAAGGAGGGGGCAATCTCTTTTTTTCCCGGGTGGTAGGGGGATGACAGGAGAAGGGAAGCGGGTGGTGAGAAAGGTACAGAGGGCAGGGTTTGGGGGCTGGGAAGGAAAGGGAAAAGATTAGGGTTTGGGGATGATGAAAGGGCTTTCTACGGGTAAGGATGGCAAAGGGTGGCAGTGACGGAAAGTCAGGCAACCTGTCCTGTCCGTCTTTTTGTATCGTGAATTGGAAAGACTGCAAGGGGGAGGGGAGTTGCTTGCGCCCTAAAGGAGGAGTTATTCAGATTCATTGCAGTGGGCGGCGGCTGCAAAACGCACCATTCTTCTTGTTTTGGCTCTGCAAAGCAGCCTTTTCAAGGGTTGGCTTGGGTGACAAAATGTCTTGTGTAGGCGTGGGTTTGTCTCCCTCTCGCTCTCTCTCCCTAAGATGTGTCCGGCATAGGCCAGGGTGCCACTCGAGGCCCAAACCAATTCTGGTTATCGCTTCTCGGCCTTTTGGCTAAGATCAAGTGTAGTATCTGTTCTTATCAGTTTAATATCTGATACGTCCCCTATCTGGGGACCATATATTAAATGGATTTTTAGAACAGGGAGATGGAAAAAGAGCTTGCTCTGTCCACTCCACGCATTGACCTGGTATTGCAGTACCTCCAGGAACGGTGCACCCCTTCTTAACCCAGTTTCCAAAAGCAGAACTCAATTCACCTGATTCATATTAGCCCGATTTAATGAATTGGAAGAAAGCATACGTCTTCATATGCACCTCAATTTGGCCCATTCACTTTTCACACTTCCTCCTTTTGTTTTTTATCTTTCACACTTTTGACTTTCTTTATTCATCCAAATAGCAAACTCATCACCACTCAACCTGACCAACTCGGCTATGTCCCCGTGCTGCAGTTCTCTGTCTTATCTAGATCATTTGCAATTGAATGGAATAGATCCCTTTTGGACAAAGTGGATTCACCTGCTGCTGCAGTGACCACAGGTGTGATAACATCTAGAATTGGCATCTGGTGCGATCTCTCCGCTTCCACTCCAAAGAAAGTTACCTGTTTATTCCTATCATGCATTGGTTTTTGGGGTTTTCTTTGAGTAATGATGATCTCTTTAGTAGTCTGTTGGCGCCCTCTCCTGGAGGAATAGTTTGCTTGCTCTTGGACATTCTAAAAGAGAGGTCATGATAGACATTGAGCTTCTGAGCTCAATTGGGGACAGTCATGGGTGATGAATGTTTGCAACCTACTGCGAAGCCTCATACCGCAATATAAGGAACGTCAAATACTAAGAAAGGGCGGCCTATGAAAGAATTACTACTTTCAATAAGTACACTTAAACGGCTAATTGGGAATAGAAAAACTGTAAAAAGCCCTCTGAGAAAGCCCCCCTCTAACCTTTGATAGTAAGCTTTTCTGTAGTCTGCCTGTTGATGTATTTTCCGTTTGAACTGTGCACAACATGAAGAGACGGAACACTGGCGGCTTGTCACAATGCCCCCCGATGACATCACAATAGCGCTGCTGCCTAGAAAACAAGCTGCGCAGAAGAAGTTGTTCTTTGGGTGGGAGGGTGGGCTAGTGGAAGGAGGGGGCAATCTCTTTTTTTCCCGGGTGGTAGGGGGATGACAGGAGAAGGGAAGCGGGTGGTGAGAAAGGTACAGAGGGCAGGGTTTGGGGGCTGGGAAGGAAAGGGAAAAGATTAGGGTTTGGGGATGATGAAAGGGCTTTCTACGGGTAAGGATGGCAAAGGGTGGCAGTGACGGAAAGTCAGGCAACCTGTCCTGTCCGTCTTTTTGTATCGTGAATTGGAAAGACTGCAAGGGGGAGGGGAGTTGCTTGCGCCCTAAAGGAGGAGTTATTCAGATTCATTGCAGTGGGCGGCGGCTGCAAAACGCACCATTCTTCTTGTTTTGGCTCTGCAAAGCAGCCTTTTCAAGGGTTGGCTTGGGTGACAAAATGTCTTGTGTAGGCGTGGGTTTGTCTCCCTCTCGCTCTCTCTCCCTAAGATGTGTCCGGCATAGGCCAGGGTGCCACTCGAGGCCCAAACCAATTCTGGTTATCGCTTCTCGGCCTTTTGGCTAAGATCAAGTGTAGTATCTGTTCTTATCAGTTTAATATCTGATACGTCCCCTATCTGGGGACCATATATTAAATGGATTTTTAGAACAGGGAGATGGAAAAAGAGCTTGCTCTGTCCACTCCACGCATTGACCTGGTATTGCAGTACCTCCAGGAACGGTGCACCCCTTCTTAACCCAGTTTCCAAAAGCAGAACTCAATTCACCTGATTCATATTAGCCCGATTTAATGAATTGGAAGAAAGCATACGTCTTCATATGCACCTCAATTTGGCCCATTCACTTTTCACACTTCCTCCTTTTGTTTTTTATCTTTCACACTTTTGACTTTCTTTATTCATCCAAATAGCAAACTCATCACCACTCAACCTGACCAACTCGGCTATGTCCCCGTGCTGCAGTTCTCTGTCTTATCTAGATCATTTGCAATTGAATGGAATAGATCCCTTTTGGACAAAGTGGATTCACCTGCTGCTGCAGTGACCACAGGTGTGATAACATCTAGAATTGGCATCTGGTGCGATCTCTCCGCTTCCACTCCAAAGAAAGTTACCTGTTTATTCCTATCATGCATTGGTTTTTGGGGTTTTCTTTGAGTAATGATGATCTCTTTAGTAGTCTGTTGGCGCCCTCTCCTGGAGGAATAGTTTGCTTGCTCTTGGACATTCTAAAAGAGAGGTCATGATAGACATTGAGCTTCTGAGCTCAATTGGGGACAGTCATGGGTGATGAATGTTTGCAACCTACTGCGAAGCCTCATACCGCAATATAAGGAACGTCAAATACTAAGAAAGGGCGGCCTATGAAAGAATTACTACTTTCAATAAGTACACTTAAACGGCTAATTGGGAATAGAAAAACTGTAAAAAGCCCTCTGAGAAAGCCCCCCTCTAACCTTTGATAGTAAGCTTTTCTGTAGTCTGCCTGTTGATGTATTTTCCGTTTGAACTGTGCACAACATGAAGAGACGGAACACTGGCGGCTTGTCACAATGCCCCCCGATGACATCACAATAGCGCTGCTGCCTAGAAAACAAGCTGCGCAGAAGAAGTTGTTCTTTGGGTGGGAGGGTGGGCTAGTGGAAGGAGGGGGCAATCTCTTTTTTTCCCGGGTGGTAGGGGGATGACAGGAGAAGGGAAGCGGGTGGTGAGAAAGGTACAGAGGGCAGGGTTTGGGGGCTGGGAAGGAAAGGGAAAAGATTAGGGTTTGGGGATGATGAAAGGGCTTTCTACGGGTAAGGATGGCAAAGGGTGGCAGTGACGGAAAGTCAGGCAACCTGTCCTGTCCGTCTTTTTGTATCGTGAATTGGAAAGACTGCAAGGGGGAGGGGAGTTGCTTGCGCCCTAAAGGAGGAGTTATTCAGATTCATTGCAGTGGGCGGCGGCTGCAAAACGCACCATTCTTCTTGTTTTGGCTCTGCAAAGCAGCCTTTTCAAGGGTTGGCTTGGGTGACAAAATGTCTTGTGTAGGCGTGGGTTTGTCTCCCTCTCGCTCTCTCTCCCTAAGATGTGTCCGGCATAGGCCAGGGTGCCACTCGAGGCCCAAACCAATTCTGGTTATCGCTTCTCGGCCTTTTGGCTAAGATCAAGTGTAGTATCTGTTCTTATCAGTTTAATATCTGATACGTCCCCTATCTGGGGACCATATATTAAATGGATTTTTAGAACAGGGAGATGGAAAAAGAGCTTGCTCTGTCCACTCCACGCATTGACCTGGTATTGCAGTACCTCCAGGAACGGTGCACCCCTTCTTAACCCAGTTTCCAAAAGCAGAACTCAATTCACCTGATTCATATTAGCCCGATTTAATGAATTGGAAGAAAGCATACGTCTTCATATGCACCTCAATTTGGCCCATTCACTTTTCACACTTCCTCCTTTTGTTTTTTATCTTTCACACTTTTGACTTTCTTTATTCATCCAAATAGCAAACTCATCACCACTCAACCTGACCAACTCGGCTATGTCCCCGTGCTGCAGTTCTCTGTCTTATCTAGATCATTTGCAATTGAATGGAATAGATCCCTTTTGGACAAAGTGGATTCACCTGCTGCTGCAGTGACCACAGGTGTGATAACATCTAGAATTGGCATCTGGTGCGATCTCTCCGCTTCCACTCCAAAGAAAGTTACCTGTTTATTCCTATCATGCATTGGTTTTTGGGGTTTTCTTTGAGTAATGATGATCTCTTTAGTAGTCTGTTGGCGCCCTCTCCTGGAGGAATAGTTTGCTTGCTCTTGGACATTCTAAAAGAGAGGTCATGATAGACATTGAGCTTCTGAGCTCAATTGGGGACAGTCATGGGTGATGAATGTTTGCAACCTACTGCGAAGCCTCATACCGCAATATAAGGAACGTCAAATACTAAGAAAGGGCGGCCTATGAAAGAATTACTACTTTCAATAAGTACACTTAAACGGCTAATTGGGAATAGAAAAACTGTAAAAAGCCCTCTGAGAAAGCCCCCCTCTAACCTTTGATAGTAAGCTTTTCTGTAGTCTGCCTGTTGATGTATTTTCCGTTTGAACTGTGCACAACATGAAGAGACGGAACACTGGCGGCTTGTCACAATGCCCCCCGATGACATCACAATAGCGCTGCTGCCTAGAAAACAAGCTGCGCAGAAGAAGTTGTTCTTTGGGTGGGAGGGTGGGCTAGTGGAAGGAGGGGGCAATCTCTTTTTTTCCCGGGTGGTAGGGGGATGACAGGAGAAGGGAAGCGGGTGGTGAGAAAGGTACAGAGGGCAGGGTTTGGGGGCTGGGAAGGAAAGGGAAAAGATTAGGGTTTGGGGATGATGAAAGGGCTTTCTACGGGTAAGGATGGCAAAGGGTGGCAGTGACGGAAAGTCAGGCAACCTGTCCTGTCCGTCTTTTTGTATCGTGAATTGGAAAGACTGCAAGGGGGAGGGGAGTTGCTTGCGCCCTAAAGGAGGAGTTATTCAGATTCATTGCAGTGGGCGGCGGCTGCAAAACGCACCATTCTTCTTGTTTTGGCTCTGCAAAGCAGCCTTTTCAAGGGTTGGCTTGGGTGACAAAATGTCTTGTGTAGGCGTGGGTTTGTCTCCCTCTCGCTCTCTCTCCCTAAGATGTGTCCGGCATAGGCCAGGGTGCCACTCGAGGCCCAAACCAATTCTGGTTATCGCTTCTCGGCCTTTTGGCTAAGATCAAGTGTAGTATCTGTTCTTATCAGTTTAATATCTGATACGTCCCCTATCTGGGGACCATATATTAAATGGATTTTTAGAACAGGGAGATGGAAAAAGAGCTTGCTCTGTCCACTCCACGCATTGACCTGGTATTGCAGTACCTCCAGGAACGGTGCACCCCTTCTTAACCCAGTTTCCAAAAGCAGAACTCAATTCACCTGATTCATATTAGCCCGATTTAATGAATTGGAAGAAAGCATACGTCTTCATATGCACCTCAATTTGGCCCATTCACTTTTCACACTTCCTCCTTTTGTTTTTTATCTTTCACACTTTTGACTTTCTTTATTCATCCAAATAGCAAACTCATCACCACTCAACCTGACCAACTCGGCTATGTCCCCGTGCTGCAGTTCTCTGTCTTATCTAGATCATTTGCAATTGAATGGAATAGATCCCTTTTGGACAAAGTGGATTCACCTGCTGCTGCAGTGACCACAGGTGTGATAACATCTAGAATTGGCATCTGGTGCGATCTCTCCGCTTCCACTCCAAAGAAAGTTACCTGTTTATTCCTATCATGCATTGGTTTTTGGGGTTTTCTTTGAGTAATGATGATCTCTTTAGTAGTCTGTTGGCGCCCTCTCCTGGAGGAATAGTTTGCTTGCTCTTGGACATTCTAAAAGAGAGGTCATGATAGACATTGAGCTTCTGAGCTCAATTGGGGACAGTCATGGGTGATGAATGTTTGCAACCTACTGCGAAGCCTCATACCGCAATATAAGGAACGTCAAATACTAAGAAAGGGCGGCCTATGAAAGAATTACTACTTTCAATAAGTACACTTAAACGGCTAATTGGGAATAGAAAAACTGTAAAAAGCCCTCTGAGAAAGCCCCCCTCTAACCTTTGATAGTAAGCTTTTCTGTAGTCTGCCTGTTGATGTATTTTCCGTTTGAACTGTGCACAACATGAAGAGACGGAACACTGGCGGCTTGTCACAATGCCCCCCGATGACATCACAATAGCGCTGCTGCCTAGAAAACAAGCTGCGCAGAAGAAGTTGTTCTTTGGGTGGGAGGGTGGGCTAGTGGAAGGAGGGGGCAATCTCTTTTTTTCCCGGGTGGTAGGGGGATGACAGGAGAAGGGAAGCGGGTGGTGAGAAAGGTACAGAGGGCAGGGTTTGGGGGCTGGGAAGGAAAGGGAAAAGATTAGGGTTTGGGGATGATGAAAGGGCTTTCTACGGGTAAGGATGGCAAAGGGTGGCAGTGACGGAAAGTCAGGCAACCTGTCCTGTCCGTCTTTTTGTATCGTGAATTGGAAAGACTGCAAGGGGGAGGGGAGTTGCTTGCGCCCTAAAGGAGGAGTTATTCAGATTCATTGCAGTGGGCGGCGGCTGCAAAACGCACCATTCTTCTTGTTTTGGCTCTGCAAAGCAGCCTTTTCAAGGGTTGGCTTGGGTGACAAAATGTCTTGTGTAGGCGTGGGTTTGTCTCCCTCTCGCTCTCTCTCCCTAAGATGTGTCCGGCATAGGCCAGGGTGCCACTCGAGGCCCAAACCAATTCTGGTTATCGCTTCTCGGCCTTTTGGCTAAGATCAAGTGTAGTATCTGTTCTTATCAGTTTAATATCTGATACGTCCCCTATCTGGGGACCATATATTAAATGGATTTTTAGAACAGGGAGATGGAAAAAGAGCTTGCTCTGTCCACTCCACGCATTGACCTGGTATTGCAGTACCTCCAGGAACGGTGCACCCCTTCTTAACCCAGTTTCCAAAAGCAGAACTCAATTCACCTGATTCATATTAGCCCGATTTAATGAATTGGAAGAAAGCATACGTCTTCATATGCACCTCAATTTGGCCCATTCACTTTTCACACTTCCTCCTTTTGTTTTTTATCTTTCACACTTTTGACTTTCTTTATTCATCCAAATAGCAAACTCATCACCACTCAACCTGACCAACTCGGCTATGTCCCCGTGCTGCAGTTCTCTGTCTTATCTAGATCATTTGCAATTGAATGGAATAGATCCCTTTTGGACAAAGTGGATTCACCTGCTGCTGCAGTGACCACAGGTGTGATAACATCTAGAATTGGCATCTGGTGCGATCTCTCCGCTTCCACTCCAAAGAAAGTTACCTGTTTATTCCTATCATGCATTGGTTTTTGGGGTTTTCTTTGAGTAATGATGATCTCTTTAGTAGTCTGTTGGCGCCCTCTCCTGGAGGAATAGTTTGCTTGCTCTTGGACATTCTAAAAGAGAGGTCATGATAGACATTGAGCTTCTGAGCTCAATTGGGGACAGTCATGGGTGATGAATGTTTGCAACCTACTGCGAAGCCTCATACCGCAATATAAGGAACGTCAAATACTAAGAAAGGGCGGCCTATGAAAGAATTACTACTTTCAATAAGTACACTTAAACGGCTAATTGGGAATAGAAAAACTGTAAAAAGCCCTCTGAGAAAGCCCCCCTCTAACCTTTGATAGTAAGCTTTTCTGTAGTCTGCCTGTTGATGTATTTTCCGTTTGAACTGTGCACAACATGAAGAGACGGAACACTGGCGGCTTGTCACAATGCCCCCCGATGACATCACAATAGCGCTGCTGCCTAGAAAACAAGCTGCGCAGAAGAAGTTGTTCTTTGGGTGGGAGGGTGGGCTAGTGGAAGGAGGGGGCAATCTCTTTTTTTCCCGGGTGGTAGGGGGATGACAGGAGAAGGGAAGCGGGTGGTGAGAAAGGTACAGAGGGCAGGGTTTGGGGGCTGGGAAGGAAAGGGAAAAGATTAGGGTTTGGGGATGATGAAAGGGCTTTCTACGGGTAAGGATGGCAAAGGGTGGCAGTGACGGAAAGTCAGGCAACCTGTCCTGTCCGTCTTTTTGTATCGTGAATTGGAAAGACTGCAAGGGGGAGGGGAGTTGCTTGCGCCCTAAAGGAGGAGTTATTCAGATTCATTGCAGTGGGCGGCGGCTGCAAAACGCACCATTCTTCTTGTTTTGGCTCTGCAAAGCAGCCTTTTCAAGGGTTGGCTTGGGTGACAAAATGTCTTGTGTAGGCGTGGGTTTGTCTCCCTCTCGCTCTCTCTCCCTAAGATGTGTCCGGCATAGGCCAGGGTGCCACTCGAGGCCCAAACCAATTCTGGTTATCGCTTCTCGGCCTTTTGGCTAAGATCAAGTGTAGTATCTGTTCTTATCAGTTTAATATCTGATACGTCCCCTATCTGGGGACCATATATTAAATGGATTTTTAGAACAGGGAGATGGAAAAAGAGCTTGCTCTGTCCACTCCACGCATTGACCTGGTATTGCAGTACCTCCAGGAACGGTGCACCCCTTCTTAACCCAGTTTCCAAAAGCAGAACTCAATTCACCTGATTCATATTAGCCCGATTTAATGAATTGGAAGAAAGCATACGTCTTCATATGCACCTCAATTTGGCCCATTCACTTTTCACACTTCCTCCTTTTGTTTTTTATCTTTCACACTTTTGACTTTCTTTATTCATCCAAATAGCAAACTCATCACCACTCAACCTGACCAACTCGGCTATGTCCCCGTGCTGCAGTTCTCTGTCTTATCTAGATCATTTGCAATTGAATGGAATAGATCCCTTTTGGACAAAGTGGATTCACCTGCTGCTGCAGTGACCACAGGTGTGATAACATCTAGAATTGGCATCTGGTGCGATCTCTCCGCTTCCACTCCAAAGAAAGTTACCTGTTTATTCCTATCATGCATTGGTTTTTGGGGTTTTCTTTGAGTAATGATGATCTCTTTAGTAGTCTGTTGGCGCCCTCTCCTGGAGGAATAGTTTGCTTGCTCTTGGACATTCTAAAAGAGAGGTCATGATAGACATTGAGCTTCTGAGCTCAATTGGGGACAGTCATGGGTGATGAATGTTTGCAACCTACTGCGAAGCCTCATACCGCAATATAAGGAACGTCAAATACTAAGAAAGGGCGGCCTATGAAAGAATTACTACTTTCAATAAGTACACTTAAACGGCTAATTGGGAATAGAAAAACTGTAAAAAGCCCTCTGAGAAAGCCCCCCTCTAACCTTTGATAGTAAGCTTTTCTGTAGTCTGCCTGTTGATGTATTTTCCGTTTGAACTGTGCACAACATGAAGAGACGGAACACTGGCGGCTTGTCACAATGCCCCCCGATGACATCACAATAGCGCTGCTGCCTAGAAAACAAGCTGCGCAGAAGAAGTTGTTCTTTGGGTGGGAGGGTGGGCTAGTGGAAGGAGGGGGCAATCTCTTTTTTTCCCGGGTGGTAGGGGGATGACAGGAGAAGGGAAGCGGGTGGTGAGAAAGGTACAGAGGGCAGGGTTTGGGGGCTGGGAAGGAAAGGGAAAAGATTAGGGTTTGGGGATGATGAAAGGGCTTTCTACGGGTAAGGATGGCAAAGGGTGGCAGTGACGGAAAGTCAGGCAACCTGTCCTGTCCGTCTTTTTGTATCGTGAATTGGAAAGACTGCAAGGGGGAGGGGAGTTGCTTGCGCCCTAAAGGAGGAGTTATTCAGATTCATTGCAGTGGGCGGCGGCTGCAAAACGCACCATTCTTCTTGTTTTGGCTCTGCAAAGCAGCCTTTTCAAGGGTTGGCTTGGGTGACAAAATGTCTTGTGTAGGCGTGGGTTTGTCTCCCTCTCGCTCTCTCTCCCTAAGATGTGTCCGGCATAGGCCAGGGTGCCACTCGAGGCCCAAACCAATTCTGGTTATCGCTTCTCGGCCTTTTGGCTAAGATCAAGTGTAGTATCTGTTCTTATCAGTTTAATATCTGATACGTCCCCTATCTGGGGACCATATATTAAATGGATTTTTAGAACAGGGAGATGGAAAAAGAGCTTGCTCT